>NC_057804.1:556391622-556481337 GCF_018294505.1 Triticum aestivum
CCTATAGAGGTTAATTTACAAGCTCTTAGAGTGGCTAGACAAAATGATTTGTCGGCTGTAGATTATAATGATTTGATGATGGATAAGATAGATGACATTTCAGAAGAGAGATTAAGGGCTTTGGGAGAAATTGAGAAGGAGAAATTAAGAGTAGCCAAGGCTTATAATAAAAAGGTGAGAGAGAAATCGTTTCAAATAGGGGATTTAGTGTGGAAAATGATTTTACCTATTGGAACTAAAGATAGAAAATTCGGCAAATGGTCGCCGAGTTGGGAAGGCCCGTATAAAATTATAGAGATTGTTCCCGGAAATTCATATTTTGTACAATCTTTGCAGGGAGAAAAGTTGTCCAAAGCTCTCAATGGAAAATATTTGAAGAAGTACTATCCTAGCATGTGGCAGGAGGCCTGAACATGTTGTGGCCGATATGTTATTTCAAGTATCGCCTAGAGCAAATTTGGCTGATATATTATTTGAGGTATCGCCCTAAGAAAATTTGGCCGATGTATCTTTGGACATCGCCCTGAGTAATGATATGATCGTGATAAACTTCATCTTATGGTAACTGCTATAGTATTTTTGGTCAATGCAATTGTACCAAAAACAGGGGGGCATGTGTTGATGGTATAATTTGGCTAGTTAATATATGATGGGCCAAATTGATTCAATGATTTATCAAGCTGATCAGTTGATGCATTTTTGAAGTATTGTAACAGGAAGTTTCATGGACAACAAAGATGCAAGTTCTAAGAAGGATCGGATGCTAAGCTAAACTATGGGCATGGAGTGCATGGTCTATATATATCTACGTGTGCGGAGAAGTATGCTTAGTGCTGATGGCTATTATCTAGGCTGATTTGCGACGTTGCCAAAGTATTTTATTATTTTCTTTGAAGGCTCAAGGTATTTGTACGTGTATGCTTAGAATTTGGGCTATTATATTATCTGATGATAGCGACATGGCGGAATATTTAATTTGTATATGCAAGACTACATGTATGTGGATATGGCCTAGATTTGTCACGTACTTAGATTGGCAAGTATATTTTTGTACGCATGTTACATGGTAGCCGAATCGAGTCATGTTCGGTTTTAGTTTTGGAGTTGTATTCCTGTACGGCAAGACATGCTACAGAACCAAGTCCTGCCTTGTATACGCAAAGTCCAGCGTACCTTATTTATAAGGCCACGGCCGATTGGAAAAGCCCCTAGCAATCGATCTATCAATACAAACATTACTTTTTCACGTACGTCTATCTTCTGTCGCTACTTCCTGCCGAGCCCTAGCAATCCTAGGGTTTGGTCGATCTTTGCCGTTTTGCGATGTAAAACGGTCGTTTCTCCTCCACGAAAGCGAGGAAATCTTTGTTGCTTTGGTCGTAAAGCAATCGTTCGTCGTCCCGAAAGCACAACAAATATCCTGGTGTTGCGCGGCGATTTTCCGTGCCAACAGGTACAACAAACATTGTTGTTCTATGTATGTTGCCCATTGCCGTGCGGCTTGAAGGCTCGGTCGCATGTTCGATCCTCGTCCTTTATTTTTTAATTTGTATATGGTTCCAAATTTGTTTCATGACATGTGGGCCCCCCGGTGTGTAGTTTGTAGCACTTTAATTTGTGGGTCGAAATTTGTTCCATTCCAAGTGGACTATCGATGTGTAGTTTTGTAGCTTATTTATAATAATTAAAGAGAACAACATAGTGTTTTGCAATAATACCATGGTGCGACGTTGAAGGCGAAAAAGGACATGCGAGAGAGCGATGACCGAGCTAGAGGGAAATCAACTAGGGGAGTTGCGGGGGGGGGGGGGGGGTGGAACGGTGTTTGGAGTAGTTGTGGGACGAATGCTACAAAAATATAATCTAAACCGACCGGAATAAATGCCTACACAAATTAATCCAAGGTTGGAGTGCCCCTCGCAATGTAAATAGCTCCGGCTTTGCAAGGGATGGAGAGGTACTAGCTTCAATGCGTGGAAGATACGGTGTGAGAAAGAGAGGTCAATCGAGAGACATATAGATAGAGAGACAAAGTGAGTGTGGTCCGACATTCATTGAACATATATATATGGTCTGGAGAGATATTGTCCGATTGAGCTTTTGGCAAGGGTGAGGGCTGTAAGATAGAGCTGGAGAGATGATCCAGTCACAGACATGTAGATATATTTTGTGTGTGGGAGGAAGCAAGGTCAATCGATCACATAGGGTCGCCGTGCGATCAAAAGAGTGAGACGGGTTGGAGAGAGTGACCTAGGTAGACAATGTGCGTAAGAGAGTATACAATGTGAATAGGTCAAATTGGGCTCAAACATGGTGATATATCGTTTTTGTCCGAGAAAGAGCGAGGTCAATCGAGAGAGAGAGATTGAGTGAGCGTGGCCCGCCATGAGGTCGAAAGAGTGGTGGCATTTTGGTTGGACTGACCTAGATAGACAATCTGCGTGAGAGAGTATAGAGTGTGTCGATCGAGGCCTGAATAGGGAGATGTATCATTTGTGTGTGAAAGAAAACGAGGTTAAACGAGACTCAGATAAAGAGAGCGAGATTGAGCGAGTGTGGCCCGCCGTGCGGAAGAAAGAGTGAGACAGTCTCAAGGGAGTGACCTAGATATACAATGTGCTTGCGTGCGCACGAGAGGTTGGGGGGGCTAGATAGGCAATGCATGTATTTAGCACGAGAGGGTGAGAGGGAGAGGGGAGAGAGAGAGAGAGAGCTCGGCATGGGGTGCAATGGCAGGTATGTGAGGTAAATACATTTGGTAATAGAGTGGAAAAGGGGGTTGTGTAGTTGAGAGACTTAGAGATCGAAACATGGAGAGAAAGAATGAATGTGTGTTGGAAACTGATAGCTTCCTAAGGTGGTTAGGAGAGGAAGATTGACCAATACAGGAAGTATGTAGCGTGTGTGCGAGGGGGCGGGGCCTAAAAACAACATTTGAATATACATAGTACGAGACTTAATATCGATGTTTAAATTTGGTGTACATTGTAAGATTTGAACCGAGGACCATGCATACGGGTAATTTTTTCGAATTCATGCCATACTAAGTTTCGAAAAGTTGACATTGACTCAATTTGCTGTGCGTTTTTGTAGGTCATATGTTTGAATACATCCAAAAGTTTTCTCACTACCATGGTGTTCATCATACACATATGAATTTGCGTTAAAAATGTAGCATGGATACAGTGAAATGCAAAATCCACGTTAGAATTGGAGATCGCAATGTGACACACACTCTAATTCAAATAACAAATTATGTGACACACACTCTAATCCACGTTAGAGTGGATACCGTTTTGATTTTTTTTCAAATAACTCATTAATTAATTAATAGTACTCCATCTGTTCACTTTTATAAGACCTTGAAGACATTTCAGACAATGTGCAAAACAGTTCATTTTAAGTTGTCTGAAATGACTTACAAAAGTGAATGGAGGGAGTATCTCGTTTTGAATGACTAATTATTGCAAGGAAAACACGGGCATGGTAATACGTACAGATTTTTTGCAAATGAAAGAAGATCCGTTTGCATTCTCAAATGTAGGCGCACCAGGCAGACCAGGGTCGTGTCGGGGTGGACGTTGGTTCGGTGCCTTAAAGGCACCTGCCTTTGGGTCACTGACATGTGGGCCAGCCACCTGTCGGGTCCACATGTCATGGACACAAAGGCAGGTGCCTTAAGGCATCAAAGCATAGTCCTGTTGGGGTGGTCGCGTGTGTCGGACAGACGCGTAGCACGAGCCACCCACCGCCCTCCCTCCCTGCCCCACTCCCCCACCCCCACCCCCCCAAAAGGACGACTACAAAATAAGTTCGCTCTTCCACGTTATGGATTGAAATATCTGGCGGCCTCAATTCCAGCCCTACAAAATCTGTCTTCTCCATCGTCCCCTTCTGCGCCCAGATTGCCCAAATCCCTAATTCGCTGCCAACCCAAGCAAAGTTCGAATCGCCCCTCATCTTGTCTCTTTCCCCACCTCTATGCCAGACGGTGGTGATGAAGACGACGGTCGTGCTTCACCACCGCACTAGAGCTACCTCATCTACGCCCTCGTCCACCACACCGGGTGGTCCACCGACAATGTCGGTCGCCGCAACCGACGTGCCTCACAGACACTGATTTCCACCGTGTCGGTGTCAAAACCGGCGGATCTCGGGTAGGGGGTCCCGAACTATGCGTCTAGGCGGATGGTAACAGGAGACGAGGGAAACGATGTTTTTACCCAGGTTCGGGCCCTCTTGATGGAGGTAAAACCCTACGTCCTGCTTGATTAATATTGATGATGTGGGTTACAAGAGTAGATCTACCACGAGATCAAGGAGGCTAAACCCTAGAAGCTAGCCTATGGTATGATTGTTGTTTGTCCTATGGACTAAAGCCATCCGGTTTATATAGACACCGGAGAGGGCTAGTGTTACACAGAGTCGATTACAATGGTAGGAGATCTACATATCCGTATCGCCAAGCTTGCCTTCCACGCCAAGGAAAGTCCCATCCGGACACGGGACGAAGTCTTCAATCTTGTATCTTCATAGTCTTGGAGTCCGGCCGATGATGGTAGTTCGGCTATCCGGACACCCCCTAGTCCGGGACTCCCTCAGTAGCCCCTGAACCAGGCTTCAATGACGACGAGTCCGGCGCGCATATTGTGTTCGGTATTGCAAGGCGGGTTCCTCCTCCGAATAATTTATAGAAGATTGTGAACACCAGGATAGTGTCCGGCTCTGCAAAATAATTTCCACATACCACCGTAGAGAGAATAATATTCACACAAGTTCAATCTGCTGACGTATTCCGTGGCGTGACGTCACACCACAACCAAGCCTTTATTTGAAACGTTTTTATTGTACCACTTCAGCGCGTTTAGCGAAGCGGTTTCCTTGGCACGTCCTGTCGAAGCAGAGATCGTGTTCCCCTTATTCCGGGATTCCCATCAATACGGACGTGGGTAACCCAACCGCGCCCGTTGCCACGCCCCCTCCATCGAAGGCGGGTTCCAAACGGTCACGGGGACGGCTCTTGGTATTCTTCCTCTTTATAATGAGACCAAGGCCCGTTCTTTTTATTCAATCCTCTATCGAATCCGCCCCTCTCCCTGAGTTCCAACACCCAGGGCTCCGAATTCAGGTACCTTCGATCCTCGACAATGTCCGGTCCTGATCTACGAGGCCGGTGGATGCCCTCCTCCGTCACGGAGGAGGACGTGCTAAAGCTGAGAGATGCCAGGTATTTAACCTACGAGATTTCGCATAGGCTGCCTGCCCGAGGGCAAGTTATCCCAACTCCCGAGCCTGGCGAGATCGTCGTGTTCATGTCTCACTTCCGTCGGGGTTTAGGCTTCCCGACGGATCCCTTCATGAGGGGGCTCATGTTTTACTATGGGCTGGAATTCCACGACCTGGCTCCGGAGTCCATCCTCCATATCTCATCATTCATTGTCGTTTGTGAAGCCTTCCTCCGCACTACCCCTCACTTCGGCTTATGGCTCAAAACCTTCAACGTGGAGCCGAAGATGATTGAGGGGCGTCAGGCAGAGTGCGGCGGGGCGGTTATAAGCAAGAGGGCCGAAGCTCCATGGCCCAAGGGCTCTTTCCAAGAGGAGCTCGGCTTGTGGCAACAGGAGTGGTTTTATATCACCGCTCCCCGGGGCAGCAGGCAGAAGCCGCCGCCCGTCTTTCGCTCGGGCCCTCCACAGCAGCTGACGTCATGGGTCAACAAGGGGCGTGACTGGGGGCCGCCCAAAGACGTCCCCCTGTTGCAGGACCGGATTCGAGTCCTCCAAGAAAGGGAGATCAATCTGGTCGCAGTGGTGCAGGTCATGTTGATCCGGCGCCTACTGCCCTGCAAACGTCGCCCCCTCCGCCTGTGGGAATTTAATCCGGAGGGGCCGCGAGCTCTTCAACACTTCATGGGTTTGACTCCCATGGAGATGTATAAACTGTTCTTCGGATCGCAAGAGACGCATCCGGAATTGACCGAGGACGCTGGCCTAAGCTGCAATCGCCCGGATACTCAAGTAAGTAGCCCTGTGTCCGGACACACCATCCATTTATTTATCGTGAGCTTGCCTTTTAACCAGCTATCCCTGGACAGGAGTGGATAGCGCAAGCAAAACTGATACGGTGTCCGGCCCCCCTCCCTGAGACCACGCAGGATCCCGTGTTAATCAAAATGTTGGAGGTTGCACCTTCAAATGAGGGCGAAGGGGGGCACGGGGAAACTGTCACCTCTGCCAAGGAGGCGTTTAGTAAGGGAGGAATCGAGAGTCCCTCCTTCCAGGGGGAGAAGCGGAACGCTTCCGAAGACCCGGAGGCCAAGGCCTCAAAGCGGGGAAAGAAATCTGTACCGGAAGGTCCTGCGCCAGAAAGCGCCCCGGCCGTACTGTCTCCTCGGAGGAATCAGCCCTCTAACGAGCCGTAAGTAAAAAGGGGGATTTTATAATTATTAGACACCCCTGCTTAATGTCTAAAGGTAACCGAAGTTTTTACCTTGTAGTTCGGATCTCAGCCCATCTCAGCACAGCTCATCTTCGGGAGACCTTCGTCCGGAGATGATGGAGAGCGAAACGCCTCCATCTGCCGCCCCATCGCACGGGGCGGACGACCCTGAGGTGTCGTCGCGGAGGGTCTCCCCGAGTCCGGCGGGGCCGGAGAGTTCGGCACCCATTGGAGTACGGCCGGTGGAGCTGCAGGATTTGCTTAAGAGGGCGTCCATCTCAGAAGATCACCGCACATTAATGGGTAATGTGATTGAGAGGATCTCGTCCGCCGAAAGCGGGTTGTATGAGGCCGTCGGAAGTTTACTGACGGGATTTGAGGTACGCAAAAAATGACATACCTGTTGACAGTTTTGCACATGAAGTGCGCCCTGTATAGTAGCCCCTGAGACTTGGTATGCTGTCGAAAACGGCAGCGTGCCTAGGATCATAATCTCAGTTATTAACTGTCGCCTTTCCTATGCAGGTGGCGGAACGTTCGGTGGCCAGCCGGACGGATGGATTCGCCGAGCTGAAGAAGCAACTCGACGCTGCAGATGCGGACATCTCGCTGGTCAATAAACGACTTGATGAGTCACAAGGTATGTGATTGCGCCGCGGTCGCTTAGTAAGGGAGCTGATGCCCATTCCTTACAAGTTGTATGCTTGATGCAGATGGTGCTGCTGCTGTGGAAGACCTTCGAGCAGAACTTGCTCGGGCCAAGGAGCAAGCCAGAAAAAGCGAGGCGGCTGCCTTGAAGGCAGCGGAAGAGCTAGAAGCCGAGAAGGCTGCTCACTGCCGAAGCAGGGAGGAGATGGCCGGAATGGCCATGAAATTAAAAGTTGCTACCGACCGCCTGGAGGTTCTTGAAGGAGAACGCCGAGCGGAGCAAGAGGACCTGAAGAAGGCCGATGCCGAAGCCAAGGATGCCCGTAGTGCGATGCGGGCTATGAAGGAGGAACTGCGTCAGGTCGGAGACATTGTGGCTGGAAAGCCCTTTATGCTGCGTAGGAAGTTCACGGATCCGAAGTATGCTCAGCTGGGCCGATTGTACGGTGCGGAGGATCCTTATCTGGACTTGGCGGCGAGTGCGGCTGACGCAGTCGTGCACTTTCGAAGCCAGGAGGATCATGAAATGGAAGAGCTTTTCTGGTCTCAATTCCATAGTCCGGAGCGTCCACTTCCGTTGAGTGATCGGCTGGTTGAGTGGGCTGAGCTGAATAGATTGTCCGGACTGGCCATGACGGATGTGGTAACTCATCTGTGGCCGAAAAGGCCCAAGCCGAAGAGTTATTTTGGCTTGTTGCAGCAATTCCTTGGGGCAGTGCCGCATATTAAGGCGATGAAGCGGTCGGCATGCATAGAAGGTGCGCGGATGGCTCTCGCCCGTGGTAAAACATACTGGGCGGAGATGGATGCCACCGCTGTTGCATCCCGGGGTTCGGACAAAAGCCGATTCCCCACCGAGCATTACTTTGAGGAAGTCCTGCAGGGCGCTCGTATAATAGAGTCGCAGTGCTCGAAAGATGTTATGTTTGAATGACATGTATGATTTCTAAGATCATGTTTATAATGCAATGACTTTTTATACTTGTGTGTTCAAGTATTGAACTATCTCCTGTGCGGCCGTATATGTATGTATAATCTGAAAGATGGCAGTCTTTGGCTTCAGCCCCCACGCACATGGTGCGGGGGTGTTTGCAAAAAGAAAAACGCTTTTTCACACTTAATCCAACGTCTTGGTCCTTTTAAGGAGGTGATAGCATAGCAAACTAGGCAACCGGACTATAATGCTTTATCACTTTCACCTAGCCATAGGAGCTCGAATGTGGGGCTACTATATAGCCCCTGATGGCACCGCGCTTCTCCGAACTTGGGGCGCGTATGTGCCTGACCGGGAAGCGGTCCTTCGTCAAAGCGGAGGAATTCTAAACATTCCAATGGTCGATCGAGTGGTTGACCAGTCTCTCGCTATATCATGACAGTCAGTTTTCGGCTTTCTCTACTGAGGTGCTCTCCCGGCCGAACCGGGGCACAATCGCAGTAGTTCTCCTGGTGCCGCGTTAGCCGATGATACGGAACGTAAGGCAGCAAAACACAGGAGCCGGGCAAACCCAACATTTGACCAAAGACATGATTCGGAGCTGATGCATATAAGGCCTAACTCGAGACGCCGAACACTCCCTGAGGTGTTCGGTCTTTATGATATCGGGCAGAATAAAGCCCTAAGCCCCTAGTGTCCAGGTACAGGCGGGAACTTCTGACGCGGCCGATGCCAAAACGCCAGCCTCCTCCTCGGCTCTGGTAGGAAACCGGGGGATGTGTATCAACAAGAGACAGTGAGAAAGGTTTACGCAGGGTCTTAATCTGAAAAGAATCCTTGCAACGGGTCCCTACTGCACGTCTGCGCCTGTGTCTCCGTTGTGCTGTATCCTGGACGGGTGTAGCACGTGCTTCATCTGTAAAAGAGAAGGACTTAGTTTCTAAGAAATATCGTGCAAAAAGTGTATCAAAATAAAGTATAATTTGGAAGATGAAGAAAGTTGAGCTTTATTGGCTTTCATCATTTATGCGCGCGGCCCCCTAAAAAAAGGGTATGCGGCTGGGAAGCCCCTTGGCGGACTCGTCAAACCATGTCCGAGGTCTAAATAATTTGTTTTTAGGGGCTTTGACCTGCAAGGTCGGAATAATGTGTGGCTGTCTAGGCAGCCGCACATTCTCCGTGGTCGAGAGACACCTGGAGTTTTAAGAATATGCCACGTGGACCGGGCATTTTTAAGCGTAAGAGACGCGTAATGTGGTATTGCATTAAAGCGCGCGAAAGCTGCACGCCCAGTAGTGCTTAAGGGCTACTGCTAAATGGGGCGATGGAGGGTGAGATTTTCGCGACGGAGGTTGTCGGGTGAACCGAACACGACCCCTAGTGGTACAGAGCCTGTAAAATTGGCTAAAAAGGCCTGGCGTCACTCCTTTGAAGGAAGTGCTGCTATAGCGAATTTTGGTGGGTTCTATCCCCAGTCTGCGGACGGTGTCCTGGTATAGCAGGGGCCGCGCTGCGTGTTATCACGTGAAGTGAGTTCACTGTTTTGACTTCTAATGGGAAAGTCTTTTGGTTTCCGGAGCGCTGCTTTTGGGTTTCGTCACTTTCACTTGGTGTGTCGAGCCTTTGTGTTCGGCGTTAAGTCGGCCGGACTGCTTGAAGACCCAACAATCTCTATGGGTATGGTTTGCAGGCTTCCCGGAGGTACCGTGTATTTGACACAGTCTATCCAGAATCTTGTTGAGGTTGGATAACTCGTCACTGTTATCCTTTAAGGGCAGTGTTTTGTTGTTCGGCCGAGAGCTTTTGAATCCGGCGTTGACCGCCGTACTATTTGGGCCATTCTCCTTGTTCCGGCGCTGATCTTTTTTGCGTCGTGATTTCCCATTTCCATCCCTGATTTCGGATGTACTCGGGTCGCTGGTGCTGCATCTAGCCAACCAGCTGTCTTCCCCCGCGCAAAAGCGGGTCATGAGACTTGTTAGTGCGGCCATTGTTCTTGGTTTTTCCTGGCCGAGGTGTCTGGCGAGCCATTCGTCTCGGACGTTGTGTTTGAAGGCTGCTAAGGCTTCAGCGTCCGGACAGTCGACTATTTGGTTCTTTTTAGTGAGGAACCTGTTCCAGAATTTGCGTGCTGATTCTCCGGGCTGTTGAGTTATGTGACTTAAATCATCTGCATCCGGAGGCCGGACATAAGTCCCCTGAAAATTTGCTCGAAACGCATCCTCAAGCTCTTCCCAACTCCCAATCGTATTTTCTGGGAGGCTTTTAAGCCAATGCCGGGCCGGCCCTTTGAGCTTGAGGGGAAGGTATTTTATGGCATGGAGATCGTCTCCTCTTGCCATGTGTATGTGTAGGATATAATCCTCAATCCAGACTCCGGGGTCTGTTGTTCCGTCGTATGCCTCTATGTTTATGGGTTTAAATCCCGCTGGAAATCCATGATCCAGTACCTCGTCGGTAAAACATAGTGGGTGTGCGGCGCCCCTGTATTTGGGTGTGCCGTTGTCTTCAAATGCTCGGCTGGTTGTGTTACTTCCTGGAGTCTTCTTTTTTGGCCCATAGATAGACCTGGCCGGGTTATCCTTTTTCTGAAGATCTTTATGCTGATCATGTGCCGGCTTGTGTGTGGCGCCCCGTGTTGCTCTTGGCCTGTCATCTGGTCGTCTATCCGGCCAGGCGGCCCCTTTATTTTTTGACTGCGGGGGCTCGAAGGCCTCCTCGTCAAATTCGGGCAACAGCTTGCGCTTCGGGTAGCTCTTTGTCTGGTGACTAGTGCCATATTTATCTGCGGTGTTGAGTACTTTGCTCCATCTCATTCTGAGTGTGTCTTCCGCTGTTTTGAGCTTCCGCTTTTGCTTCTTCAAACTTCTTGCAGTGGCGACGAGCCTGTTATGGAGATTCCTATGCTCTGGTGATGTGAGATCATCTTCGCCGGGGATGGGTTGCTTGTCCGGTTCATGTCCGGCCGGTTCCTTGTTGACGTGTGCGTCGTCCACTGCTTCGCCCTGCTCTAGGGCCGGGTCCATATGGGTACCGTTTTTGTCGATGCCGGTCTTCGGGCGGCGCTTGCGTCGCCGCTTTGTTTGTCTGTTGGGGGAGTTGTCCTTCGCCACGTCCCGTTTTTCCTCATTGTCGCTTCCTTTTGGTGTGTCCACCATGCATACGTTGTGGGATGGGGTGGCTTTCCTGCGCCCGTTAGGCGCTGGTTCTTGGTCGTCCCCGGCATCGTCGTCCATACCGTCGATGTCCTCGGAGTCGTAGTCTAGCCTGTCAGTTAAATCGTCGACAAGCGGCTACCAAGTGGGTGGTGGGTGGGCTTTGAATTTCTTCGTCGTCCGCATCCCAGCCGTCCTGACCACAATCTGGCCAGGTCTCTCCTGATAACGAGAGGTATTTTAGCGAACTCAAGATGTCGCCGAAAGGTGAGTGTTGAGAGACGTCCGCTGCGGTGAACTCCATGATCGGCGCCCAGTCGGATTCGATCGGGGCGGGCGCGGGAGGTTCGGAGTCCGGCGAGGAGTCCGGCACCTTGGAGTCACGAGCTTTATGAGGGACGAAGTCAGTGTTCGGCTCTATCGCCGTAGAGGTTGCAGCCCCCGAGGCGGTGTCTAGGCATCCATCCTCGATCTGCGGAGCTGGCTCCGAATTGAAGATCGGAGTGGTTTCGAGTGCGGCCTCCAGGGTACTGTCCGGCGGCAGAGCTAAATCATGCCCGACGTGACAGTGCGGCACGCTCGGCTGTGGCTCGAATCCGTCGAAGATCAAGTCCCCGCGGATGTCAGCCGTGAAGTCCAAACTTCCAAATCTGACCTGACGGCCCGGGGCGTAACTTTCGACCTGCTCTAGATGGCCAAGCGAATTGGCCCGCAGTGCAAAGCCGCCGAATACGAAGATCTGTCCGGGGAGGAAGGTCTCACCCTGGACGGCGTCGTTGATGATGATCGAAGAAGCCATCGAGCCTATCGGTGACGACACAGAGGAACTCTCAATGAAAGCACCAATGTCGGTGTCAAAACCGGCGGATCTCGGGTAGGGGGTCCCGAACTGTGCGTCTAGGCGGATGGTAACAGGAGACGAGGGACACGATGTTTTTACCCAGGTTCGGGCCCTCTTGATGGAGGTAAAACCCTACGTCCTGCTTGATTAATATTAATGATGTGGGTTATAAGAGTAGATCTACCACGAGATCAAGGAGGCTAATCCCTAGAAGCTAGCCTATGGTATGATTGTTGTTCGTCCTATGGACTAAAGCCATCCGGTTTATATAGACACCGGAGAGGGCTAGGGTTACAAAGAGTCGGTTACAATGGTAGGAGATCTACATATCCGTATCGCCAAGCTTGCCTTCCACGCCAAGGAAAGTCCCATCCGGACAGGGGACGAAGTCTTCAATCTTGTATCTTCATAGTCTTGGAGTCCGGCCGATGATGGTAGTTCGGCTATCCAGACACCCCCTAGTCCGGGACTCCCTCACACCGCATCAGGTGCGCTTCACCGACACCGTCTCCCAGCTCACCGGGGCTACTTCACCGAGCACATCGTTGCACCTCCGCCCCCCGAGGCCATTGGGGCTTCACCAACGGTCTCGTCCACCGCATCATAGTGCTCCGCTGCCACTCAAGATCTGCATCCGTGCGCGGCCAGCCAACGCCAGCGCATCACCCTCAACGGCACTGAAGTGCCCCGCACTCTAGCTAGGCGAGCATGCCCAAACACCGGCCCAAACTAGGTATCCACACATCACTCCCTTGTGGACTGTTCCGATGATGTTTGGATATCCTTTCACTGCTCTCTTAGCTTACATGCCTATGCAACTCTGACTTTAACTTTTATTTCTTCTGGAGATATCATCTGAAACAAGCAAATCCATTTTTTAGCGAAGCATGACGGCGTTACGGGATCTGGTACACATCCTGCACACCTGTATAACCTCGTAAGCATCTGTCCTCCGGTACAACATCAAGGTCAATTCCTCTTATTTGATCAACCATTTGCCCTGTCAAAAATGCAGAGGGGGATGCAAGGAGCACAAGGCCTATACACCCAAGCAAGTGGTAACATGGACTTGTACATGGAACATCCCAAGCGCAAGCAGAGCTGCAGTGAGCCTGTACAACGAGCTAGTGTAAGTCCCTGCATTTCATTTAATTCGTACTGGCATTCGTGTGTGATTTGTGTGCAGTGGCAGATCGACGAATTCAAGTTACCAGGGGCGTACATTTAACTTAAAAAATACGAAGGCACTTGCACTCTAGAAATCAACATAACTTGAGAAATGTGAAGCTACATGCACTTTGAAAACCAGCTAATGATCCAAAGTAGTTCAGATTATAAACACTAAATGATGCAAGCACCAAAAAACACAAAATGCAGCATGGTGTACAAGGACTACAAACATGGTTTGTACCTGCTTGAATTATTTGTTCTCTGGCTGAAAATATCAAAGTGTAATTGCACCTATAACCAGTGCGCAAACTGCATATAAATATATCTATCCTGCAAAAGTATGCCAATAGTTTCAAACAACAGATTAGAAAAGTATTTATGCTATGTTGTCATGATACATGGACTTTTGGGTAGATGGCCTCGACGTTTCCTCAAGCTATGAAAATGCACTATAATTTGCTTGTCATCAATGCTTGCAAATCTCTTTCTCTCTCAACATAGCAGATCATTATTAGACACTAAATCCTTCAATGAGCTTGCAAAATGCTTGCATTAGATCACTCATTAGACACTATATGTTCATCACCAGGATCATGTAAAATTTTTGCATCAAATCCTTCATTAGCAGTCTGTTCATTAGACACTTCATGCTCAAGAACAACATGAGCTTGTATGTTTGCATCGGAAACTTGATTAGATACATCAGATTCAGTCAGTTCGGTATTGATTGGGGGAGTTATAAAATAAGTAAAAATTGGTTTCATTTTCTCATAGATTCCCTACATACAAGCAGTTTTACAACACCGTCAGGTTTAACTATTGGCCAGAAATTAAAGAGTTGAATTAGATATAATCAGGGATGTGATGTACCTGCTCGTTGCGCATTCTACTCTTGCAAGCTGCGACTGTACGTTTGCGCAAGCTTGATGCCATGCCCGTGCTGCCATCGCTGACTCCCACGCAGGCTACACCCAGGGTTGGATCTTCATCTTCTTGTCCTTCCATTCGCTTGAAGCCCGGCGACCGCCCTCCAACGAGGGCGTGAGGAAGTGTTGTGTCGGTCTGTCCAGCGGCGGCTAGGTTAGGAGCAAACCAGACTGGAGGCTGGAGCGAATGAATTGGGATTTTTCCTGCTGTTGATCGATATGGGAGGTGCCCGTTGGGGCCGCGAGCCTGCTATAGGGCCTTCCTTGGACTTATGTTATTGGCCCATCCAAATTGAAACATTTTTCTTCATTTTTTACATTGCCTGCTCGTGTGTTGGGATGAATGAAACTAGCCTGGGCCAACCTGGACGACTCAAACTAGGTGCACACTTTCCATCCACCTAAGGCGGCCACCCATACCATTCCCTATGGTGGCATCACCCCTTTTTGCGTCAGCCCCTTTTGGGTAGTGAAAAATATTCCAGTGGCGCTTTTGATTTGCCCACAAAATGGTTGAATTGCTTGTTTCTATGAACTGAGTTCGCCAATAATGTGAAGGATGCCAGTCTTTTCATCCTATTGTAGATTGCTTAGATCTCGATATGCCAAAATTAATCGCATGAAATATACAGTAAAAGCCAGGGTGATGTGTGTGGCTACAACTAGTGTGACTACACGTCCTCATATACCATATCATGGACGCACCATCTTACCAGATTAACCATTCAACTTACCAATGTAGTGTGGGAAGAAAGAAGTATTGTGACTGCATATCAAAGCAATTGATGTCATGGACTCCTTCGTACAACCTTGTAAGCGAAAAAGAAGTTGCAGTGTTCCTGTACAAAGAACTAGCGTAAGTTCAGTTACCTACTTCTCAGAATTTTAGTTAGCCACTTATTGTAAAATTGTTCAATTATGTTGCTTGGCTTAATTTAGTTTGCTACTGATTATATAATGCCACAGCCTGTTAAACCTATTGTAGACTGCGCCTATCTATGTGTTTGATACTTACTATTAAGAATTACCTGTTTTCTTTAACTTAAATATCTACTTGTTTGTTTAACTGCTTTGCTGCTGCAACAATAGGTTACAATGATGTTAATAACTACTTTTCAGCATCCAATTGAAACTCTTCAATTCCTTGTTTGTTTAACTGGTTTGCTGTTATAACTCCCAGTTGAGATGTTTTGCTAACTTCAACTTTTCTGAATCCAGTCAGAACTTTAATGGCAAAAAAGGTTAGCCCAAGATCAAAGAGCAAGGTCCCCATGGACGTTGCATCATCCCACAACAGTGGCACCAGCCCAATCGTGCATTATGAATTGCCAACTGCTGATGCTCTAGAGGCTAAACTAGTGGTAGAAAGAGATTCTACTTCTACACTTGGAGATGAAGTTGACATGTTGAGGAAGCAAACAACACAATCACAAGCAGTACCCAAGACAACCATTAAATATTTGGTGGATTTCAAAACGAGGCAAGCTGAGACTGACCACATTGTTAAGGTCCTGAAGGAAAAAAGGAAATTAAATTCGCACTTGGTAAATAATAGGTGAAACGTCCTTTCCATTGTTGAATAACCTTTGTGTTGTTTGTTCATGTAATCAATCAAACCTTTTTTTTAGAGATCATGTAATAATTGTTTTTTGTTTTTTGTTTTTTAGTTTGTAATTTTATTTGAGCACAAGTTTGTATTAATTGATAAGACTCGGGGACATTCATTTGGATTGTTGTGGAAGACCTACAAATATGCCAATCGGGCTGAATGTGCATTCAGCACTAATAGAAGTATAGATGGACCATAAGTGGCACACATCGGAAAGGGCCAAGATGCTGGCTAAAAAAAGGATGTTGTTGTAGAAAAAAAAGTACAGCGGCCTGGCTTATGTATGTTAGTTGATATTATTGATCCATATACTCTATAAGTGTTTATATGTCTTTTACATTCTTGGTTGATTGACTCGGTATTTGAATCTTGATACATCGCTTGTGTACATATCTAAATGGGAGTACACATTATGCTACATGTGACATTTCAGTTGGACATGAAGTGTTCCAAATATTCGAATTCACCTTAAACTGGATTCTAGCTTCTGAATTTGAGTATCGGCATTTGTAAACCATATTCATATATGACAGTGGAATATATCTTTGTTGTCCTTTTGAAGAAATATAAAAACATATAGAATGATTTATAAAGATTCATATAGGAATACAAAATGGATTCGAATTTAGTTGCCAGGGTAAACGTGGATGCTTATTGTCCCAAAATTCGAAAGAAGCGGCCAAATGTCCACTCCCACATCGGCTGCCCAAAGCGAAGTGTTTGGGAGATGGAAATTAATGTCTACCCATTACACGTACAATCCATCGGCCCGATTTCTACTGCTCTAAATAGGGGTAGGTTAGTAACTTCAATTAGACGTGACACGACCGCCTCTGAGCCCATTCCGACACGGTGGGCGTCAAGCATGGGCGGCGAAACACCTCGTCCGAAAGACCTCTGTTTCTCCCTCCATTCCCCATTTATACACGGTGGACGGCAAAACAAACTCGACTCGGCCGAAATCGATGTAAGAAAATATTTTCAATAGGGGCAGGTTTGTAACTTCACTCAGACGTGACACAACAACCTCCCTACCTGTCAGCCCCATTTATACACCATGGGTGCCAACCATGAGCGCCAACCACCCTCTCCTTGCCCGAAATCGCTCTGGGCTAATATTGGTGAGATGCGAGATTACCGTCCTATCCCCAACCGACGAGACGTCCAAATTTTAAACGGGGGCTAAGTTCGTAACTTTCCCATATTTCAGACAGGCGCGTCCCAAAAACATGGTTCCCCGTACCTCTCCCTCCATTTTCCCATTCATACATCGTCCGTGCTAGAACACCCCATCCCCACACCAGCCCCCGTCCGCCACCCCATCCATCATCGCCGTCCTCCACCACATCCATCGCCACCGTCCACCACCATGCCGGAGCGCCTACCAAGACCACGTCGTCCACTACTGGATATGGACGTTCCTCATCCACAACGACGGACCAATAGCCTTGCATCATGTCCTCTCGCTTCATCGGCGCCGTCGTCCTCTTTGTCGGGGCCCCTCACACGACCTTCTCTTCCACCACGACGGGACTTATCCCCCGATGCACCCGTCTACCGTCGCAGATCTGCTTCAACGCCACCGACAGCCATCGCACCCCCGATGCCTACGCGGCGCCGCAAGAGAGGTGGTACTTCATAACTCCTCAACTTTTTGATCTCAACCAAAAAATAGATCTTAACTTGGTTAATCTACTTTCTTTTCAACTCTTAGAATTTATTTCTTAGTTCGAAGCAAACAATGGATGCTAAATATCATTTCTCCGGTTTGCAGCTTCAAATCTGCCATGGCATAACCATAATATGGTTTAATTGATCATGCTTAGGGTTTAATTGATCATGTTGGATCCGTGGTGGTTTCTTTAATAGAAATTGGAGGCAAAACCCTCTTTTGCTTAAAAAATATGCTTAGAGTTTCCCCCTTTTATGATCACTATACGATCAGAATACGTGCTTTGTGTCATAATAACACTGCTCCAACCATCAAGCTAAACAAGCTTAGTTGTTCAAATACAAATCTGTTATTATTAAAATAGAGTTGTTTAATTGGTCAGCTAAATGTTCCTAAATTAGTTTCAAAAATGCATGTTCAGCGCTCGAGTGTGTATCTCTAGAGGGTGCACATGGTGGGCCGGCCCACCCTGGGATTTTGGGTCGTCCTAGGCCCCGATTCCCCTCTGTTCTGCTGCGCGCTTCTGATCTCTACTCGCCCACAGCCACCTGCCTCGCCGGCGACTTGCCGTCCCCGGATGGCATGACCCTAGGAGGAGACGCCGAACTAACACGAGGCCAGGAGCCGCTCGCCCAATAGCATCACCGCTGATCGGGCGCGCCGCCGAGCCTACCTTCCCAGTCCGTTCAGGGCTCAGGCGTGCAACACCCACCAAGCCAACCCGATTTATCCTGAGATACGTCCTCAACACTCAGCAACCACTCCTCATCACCCATTTTCTAATTGATTCATTACTCATTAGGTAGGACCGTCATTAGGGTTTGTTGTGTCACTACTAGGGAAAACCTTATACACAGAATCTTACCAGTAGCGCGTGTTAAAATGAGGCGCTACTGCTAATTAGCAGTAGCGCTTCTGCCAAAACCGCGCTATTGTTACCCCCTTAGCAGTAGCGCGGCAGGAACTGAACGCGCTACTACGATAATTGCCACTCCATTCCCGACGTGCTAGGTATAGTAGTAGCGCCCTTCTAGAAACGGCGCTACTACTACCAATTTTAGCAGCAGCGCGTTTTCCCCTCCCACGCTACTGTTAAATCTATTCTCACCTAACCCCCCGCGCGGCCTGATTCCCTCCTGAGATCTTCCTCCCCCAATTCACCACTCTCTTCTCCCCCTCGTCGCCTCCGCCTCGCCGCCGCCTCGCCGCTGTCTCCCCCGACCCCGCCTCGCGACCGTCTTCCCCGACCATGCCTCACCGTCCTCTCCCACGGCCCCACCTCGCTGCCGTCTCCCTCGACCCACCTCGCCGCCGTCTCCCCCGACCCCGCTTCGCCGCCGTCTCCCCCGACCCTGCCTCGCCACCATCTCCCTTGACCCCGCCTCATCGCCGTCTCCCCCGACCCCATCTCTCTCCCCGCCCTCTGTAAGCACTCTCCCCTTCCGATCCCTCTTGTTAATTTGCTTAGTATGAAGCCTAGCTATTTAGTGCTAGTTAGTATGAACCCTAGGCTATTTGTAGTGTTAGTTAGTTAATTTAGTGTTAGTTAGTTAGTTAGTATGAACCCTTAGCAGTAGTTCCTAGGTACTAATTAGTTATTAAGAACTAGGTACTAATTAGCTACGTACTAGTTTATTTTTATTTATAGTAAGTTTATTTTCAGTAAGAACTAACTGAATTAATAGAACATGTTAGTAAGAACTTGTTGCTATTTTTTTAGTTAAAGCAATTTTTCCCGTATCGACGTGGACGATGCCTATCCCGCATCCTCGTCGTCGAGTCGGTGGAGGACAACACCTGCTTGACCAGATGGGCCATGTCCGGGACTGGGCTCCGCCGGGGTGGTACTGGGAGGCGCTACCTACCGGGGGACGCAGGTTGGTGAGGAGCCAGACTGTCATTGACCCGAACCTTCTTTGGTGGCGGTCGCATGGGCCAGTGACGATCTAGAGGCTCGAGGACTCCGCGGAGGTGGTGCGTCACCGTGTCAGTGAGGAGGACGTGCACGTCCGTCGCTACTTGTTTGTGTTGGAGCACAGGCCATTCTCCAATACCTGGCAGGTTCTCCGGGGATCTCACTTGAGCCATGATCCCGTGATGGTTCCTCCTCTGTGGGTGTCCACCGCCCGCGCCGATACCCATCGTGTGCTAGGGTTTTAGTTGTATTAGTGATGTTATATGTATGACACTATTCGTGATGTATTAGTGATAATATTCGACGATGTACAGACGGATGAGATGATTTACTTTTGCTTATTTCATGCATGATAATTTGAGTCGTATAAGATATTTTGAAATGTATATCTTGTGTTGCTCAATATCCAAGTGGTCGGTCATGTTTGCAGGTTACACCTCCGAGTGGCCTATGTTTTGCTGGAGTGTTGATTCATTTCCGTTCCGGCAAATTTCAGGCGCTCGATATGTCCTATTTTAGCAAAGGTCATGCCGGATTTTTCCGTGAATTTTGGCATGACTTGTGCCAGAATATGTAGGAAATATCGAGTGCCCCGGATTTGTGTGTTGAGTATCTTGGTAGTTGTCTTCGATCGATTTTCAATTAATGTTTTAACTATAAACATAGGAAATGCCTAACGACGAAAATGATTTCGGTATTTGCAAATACTGCAAAGACGAGCTCGGCCTGTGCGACAGAATCTTCCTAGATGATGATAGGCGCTTCAACATCAAGTTGGACGAGAACTTCGAAGTGGACACAGTAAGTCACAACGACAAGTCTTTTTTCGTAATTAAGCATGACATCTGCTTCATTTGCTTCAACTTATGTTTTTTTACTATTCTACTAGCGTATGCCCTGCCATGCAAGAGTTTTTGTATTGGATAAGGTAGGTTTCAGTCATAGTATGGAGGAAAAGAAAGTTTACTTGAAGACCGAGCATGGTTATATTTTCCATGCAAAATTGTACAATTCAGACGACTACACCTATTTTGGATGCAAAACATGGCGAGCACTATGCAAGACTTATGCATTTGGGCCTGATATGGTTATCACCTTTGATAATCGTCCGGAAGATGATATTGAAGGTAATACCGACATCTGGGTCGATGTGCAGACGCCTCCAGTTATACCATTATGTAAGTTTCTCAACCATATTTATGTCTTTGATATTGTTTATTCAAAAATAATTGACAACTAATTTGTATTCTCAGCTTATTTCGGTTCAAGCAAACATGTCCAGCGCTTGGTAGACAGGACCGTATACTGTCCTGGGGCTGAATTCAACTGCGAGGAGCTCAGTCATTATGTTTCATGGCTTGAGGATCTTTATATTGTCAAGACAAATTTTCTTCCTGCATTTAGAAATGTTAGTACTGAAAATGTGTGACCAATGGTGTTCGTAATGAACTATGGTCACATCTATTTAGGAAGGATGTTAAGATTTTTACTATTTGTCATCAGTGCATCTTTTCCATACATTATTTTTGAAACTAAACTTCATTGCTAAGTATGTTACTATATGATGTTCTTCAACAGGGACTCCCGATGAATGTTGTGCCTTATGGGATCAAGACTAAAGGTACCATGAGTATTATCCGCTTACGGCCAAGATATCCTACAGATTACTTTAGTGCATTCAAGAATAGCGACGAATGCTTAATAGTGCAAGACTGGACCAAATATGTGATGGGGCAGCGCAGAGAAGTACTAGGGGGCAGCAAACAGATGTGCTACCCACGATTAGGAGACAGGTTCATCTGCATGCTCCTGCTTGATCAAGGAGGAGAGCTATACATGTTTTATTTTATTTTACCTAAGAGAGAGCAGCATGAGTGATTAGCTAGCTATAAATGAGTTTGAGAATGATGATGTGCTACACTATATTACTATGATGATAAAATAGCTAGTGTTGGTGGTAATGACTATGATGATTATTATTAGCTAGTGTTAGTGGTGATTAAATAAATACTGTTGGTGGTAATGACTATGATGATGATTAAATAGCTTGTGCTGGCGGATTAGATTCAAGTGGAGGCAACATGTGGTGCACATCGAAAGTACTACTAGTCCAAACTAGATCAAGTTTGGATTAGTAGTATACTTTTGGCATGCACCACATATTGCCTCCACTTGAACCTAATCCACCTTCATTTGACACACTGTTATGGACATAATGATGTAAACCTCATAACTGGTATTGTACCAATATTTGTACGATGGCGCATAAATACACTAAAAAAGTACTAGTAGCGATGGACAGGAAACACGCTGCAAGTAGTTACCTTAGCAGTAGCATGGTACTGAACAAATGCTGCAGCTATTTGTCCTAGCAGTAGCGCGGGCGGGCACGCGCTACTGCTAAGCAATAGCTGTAGAGCCTTATTAGTAGCGCGCCTACCCGCGCTACTAGTGAGCACAAAACTAGCGCTACTGCTAGGGTTTTCCCTAGTAGTGTGTGCTCAGTGCTACCTACACTTAATGGTTCAGATGTATTTCGGTAATCTTTAGTACCTCTAAAGTTCATAGGGTTTTCAAAATTCTGGCCCTTGGAACAGACACTAGTCATTTTGGATTGTTGGCCGTAGTGACATTGACCGAGATTACTACTGCAAGCCAGGTTTGTTGACAATTTTACTTGTCTTTCTTACTCATTCGATATAATATCTAGTTATTCACGTCGATTAGTTGCAAACAATAAGTGCTAGACAAACTTCTTCATTCATATTTTGGACGGTCTCTTACTGCAGTTACAATTCTGCATACTTGTCCTAGTAAGCTCATAAGTAAATGATTGGTTCACTACATCTATGCTTGCCTTGTCATATTTGTTGTCAATATTCTTTTAGGGTGGACCACCCTGTTTCTAAATACTTGAACCGTAGAAATGAGTGAATAGTATTTCTCTATGTGATCTCTTCCATCATGTGTGGGCAACGAACACTGCATTACATAGAAAGAAAGTGTCGTTTCCAGCTTTTACATAGGTTTCGATCCTTTACATGAAATACAATCTGCCTACTTGCTTTGTGTCGCACTACCAACACTCCACCCTTGAAGCTAAACATTATGCCACTCATAATAGCTTAGTTTATTTGTTCAAATACGAATTTCATATGATTCTAATGTTCCTACTTTAGTTTTGAATTGTGTGCCTGACTGTTATAGAGACATAAGGGGTTTGTATTTCTGTGTGTGGTCTAGTCAGCACGGTTGGGGTGATCTTTATATATGCAGGTGTTTATAGGGAGACACTCTTTGAGTTAAATCAGCAATGCATTCCATAGATAATCTGACTACTTTTTATGTTTTCATGAATCTCAGATTCTGAACAACATCATAATGATTATGAGCTTGCGCGCATGAAAAGAATAAAGCAGAACAATGCCATGGTTGTCAAACTTGGCATTAAGGGACTGAAATCAAGTCTGGATGCAATGCAATGCATACGCTCTCCACCTACAGATTCATGCTCAGAATATGATCCTAACGGTGATTCTGAACAAGAGGGAGACCTAAGTCAATGTAGCTCCCTAGTGGAGGAGTCAGGGGATGATGCCCTATCTTATTCACCCATCAAGGTACTTGCTCTAACTTTCAAAGGTTACATTGCTCGCACATATCTTTCAACTGATGCTTCGCATTGCTTCTACTTTGTTGAACTGCCATTAGCTTACTTTACACATCGTGTATGTGAATATGCCCTGCCTATCCATTTTTAGTAGATATTCCATCTGTCATCATAACATATTTATCCATTCAAATGATGTTCTTGTGTATTAGACGTTCAAAAGGAAGAGGGCAATTGCTGATCGTGGAGGAGCACAAGCAAAGTATTTGGAAAAGGTAGTGGCACCTGATAAATCAAATAGCCCATTAAGTGTAGTTGCAATATCGCCCGGCCCACAAAACACCCCAACTCTAGCAGACTCTAGCCCTACTACACTGGTCATTTTTGATACCCAACTCAGCAGACCCCAACTGCAGCAAACAGTATGATTATGCCAGTTAACATGGCACCAGCTGTACGATGCAAAACCCCCATTCCAACAAAGAGTACACCAAATCCAGTTGCCTATCCCTTTTCGAACCAGAGAGAGCCCCAATTGCAGCAAATAGGACCCATGTTCCATTTCTTCCCAGTATACAAGACGAAGCTTATGTTGTTGTCAGGAACTTTGTGCGCATCTTTCCTTCATGGAAAGATTATACCGCAGACACATAACAATTTCCATTCTTCCTCCGCAACTTACGCGTAAGTAATATACTAATGTTATTCATGGTCATTACAGCATATGTTTTTGCTGACAGAAGACACAAGATTTCATTCTTTTAAATAGGTGAGGAGCAAACTGGATTGTGATGATGAGCAAGGGTTGGTTGCGCTTTTCAAGCACTCGTTGATGAACTTCGATAACAAGCCTCTAAACGAAATTTCTGTAAAGTCTTCGGTGCTACATTTATCCGACGGTGACTGGAATAATCTTGTTACACATTGGTATCAGCTGCAGCGTAAGGTACTGTCTATGATATCACATCATAATTTGAACTACATTTCTGCATTTGCCTTAATGTCTCACTTGTACGAAAATTGTTAGCAGAAGAACATTCATTCTCAAGGGACCACAGAATCTCGCAACTATACTACACAATGCATTGCTCTAGTGAGTACCTCTTGCCCTGTATGACCATACTTACTTTCATAGCTGTTTTATTATGTATCATCATTGCACATGTTAGCCTCGTAATCGTCCATTTTATGGACGTTATAAGACCCGCATGGACTGTTACATAAATTTAGAATCAACCCAATACTTTTGAAGAGGTTTAGCTCTACAGTCCTCTTGTAAGGACTGAACATGGTCTATCACTGTACTTACATTAACAACTACTCCCTTCGTCCCATAATATAAGAATTTTTTTACAGTACACCAGTGTTCAAAACACTCTTGTATTATGGGAAGAGGAATTGGTTCATTTTGTAGCATTCTGCATCTTATCTCCCTCTCCCACCATTTACTAAAAAAGATCAGATCTATATTTAATCTTACCAACAAGTAGAATACACAAACAATGCCACTGCAGAAGTGTAGCCCATTGCCCTTGTCAGTACATTTTTTCCTGTAATGCTTGTACTTCCAGGGATTGGTAGTTGATTATGTAGCATCAATCTACATCTTATCTTCATTATCCTCTATCCCTTCCAGTATTATCATATCTATAATTACTCTCTCCAAAATGTAGAGTATAGGAAATGCTTATGAAGAAGATTTTGTGCTGAAATTCTAGAGTTATCCTTCCTTTGACATGGAGAAGGGCATTATAAAGCCGGTGTTAACTGTTAATGTAAGTCAGTCCTTCTAAAGCCTTTATCCTCAACCGCTGTTTAATTTTCTCATACTCCCTATCATTTACTGCTGTTTAGTTTGATGTTTCTACCAAAATGCATGTTCGCAAGAACCGTAAGTTCTAAGTTTTACTTGTAAAACCAAATTCCTTATTCATACCATGCACATTACTTAATACTCCCTATACGTATGCTGATGACCCACAAGAATAGGGGATCGCAACAGTTTTCGAGGGTAGAGTATTCAACCCAAATTTTATTGATTCGACACAAGGGGAGCCAAAGAATATTCTCAAGTATTAGCAGCTGAGTTGTCAATTCAACCACACCTGGAAACTTAGTATCTGCAGCAAAGTGTTTAGTAGCAAAGTAATATGATAGTAGTGGTAACGGTAACAAAAGTAAAGACAGCAAAAGTAACATTTTTGGTATTTTGTAATGATTGTAACAGTAGCAACGGAAAAGTAAATAAGCGTAAACTAGTGTATGGAAAACTCGTAAGCACCGGATCAGCGATGGATAATTCTGCCAGATGTGGTTCATCATGTAGCAGTCATAACATAGGGTGACACAGAACTAGCTCCAATTCATCAATGTAATGTAGGCATGTATTCCGTATATAGTCATACGTGCTTATGGAAAAGAACTTGCATGACATCTTTTGTCCTACCCTCCCATGGCAGGGGGGTCCTATTGGAAACTAAGGGATATTAAGGCCTCCTTTTAATAGAGAACCGGAACAAAGCATTAGCACATAGTGGATACATGAACTCCTCAAACTATGGTCATCACCGGGAGTGGTCCCGATTATTGTCACTTCGGGGTTGCCGGATCATAACACATAGTAGGTGACTATAGACTTGCAAAATAGGATCTAGAACACACATATATTCATGAAAACATAATAGGTTCAGATCTGAAATCATGGCACTCGGGCCTTAGTGACAAGCATTAAGCATAGCAAAGTCATAGCAACATCAATCTCAGAACATAGTGGATACTAGGAATCAAACCCTAACAAAACTAACTCGATTACATGATAAATCTCATCCAACCCATCACCGTCCAGCAAGCCTACGATGCAATTATTCACGCACGGCGGTGAGCATCATGAAATTGGTGATGGAGGATGGTTGATGATGATGACGGCGACGGATCCCCCTCTCCGGAGCCCCGAACGGACTCCAGATCAGCCCTCCCGAGAGAGATTAGGGCTTGGCGGCGGCTCCGTATCGTAAAACGCGATGATTTCTTCTCTCTTATTTTTTTCTCCGTGAAAGCCAATATATGGAGTTGGAGTTGGCGTCGGAGGGCCACCAGGGGGCCCACGAGGTGGGGGGCGCGCCCAGGGGGCGCCCCCCCCACCCTCGTTAGCAGGGTGTGGGCCCCCTGGTCTTCATCTTGGTCGAGGATTTTTCTTTATTTTTTCTAAGGTGTTCTGTAGAGTTTCAGGACATTCCGAGAATCTTTATTTTCTGCACAAAAAACAACACCATGGCAGTTCTGCTGAAAAAAGCGTCAGTCCCGGTTAGTTCCATTCAAATCATACAAATTAGAGTCCAAAACAAGGGCAAAAGTGTTCGGAAAGGTAGAAACGACACAGACGTATCAACTCCCCCAAGCTTAAACCCTTGCTTGTCCTCAAGCAATTCAGTTGACAAACTGAAAGAGAAAAAGAAAAACTTTTACAAACTCTGTTTGCTCTTGTTGTTGTAAACATGAAAAGCCAGCATTCAAGTAATCAGCTAGCAAGCCATACTCACAATAACACGTAGGTCTCACAATTACTCATATCAATAGCATAATCAGCTAGCGAGCCATAATAATAAAACTTGGATGACAACACTTTCTCAAAATAATCATAACATGATACAACAAAGTGGTATCTCGCTAGCCCTTTCTGAGACCGCAAAACATAAATGCAAAGCACCTTTATAGATCAAGGACAGACTAAACATTGTAATTCATGGTAAAAGAGATCCAATCAAGTCATACCCAATATAAACCAATAATAATGAATGCAAACAACAGTGTGCTCTCCAGCGGTTGCTTTTTAATAAGAAGGGTGATGACTCAACATAAAAGTAAATAAATAGGCCCTTCGCAGAGGGAAGTAGACATTTGTAGAGGTGCCAGAGCTCGGTTTTGAAAAAGAGATAAATTATTTTTTGAGCGGCATACTTTCATTGTCAACATAACAACTAAAAGACAACAATATCTTCCATGCTAAACAGATTATAGGCGGTTCCCAAACAGAATGGTAAAGTTTATACTCCCCTTCCTCCACAAGCATCAATCCATGGCTTGCTCAAAACAACGAGTGCCTCCAACATTCAACGGGTCCCAAGGGGAGTTTTGTTTGCAATTATTTTGATTTAGTTTGCACGAAGCATGGGACTAGGCATCCCGGATACCAGCCATTTTCTCGTGAATGAGGAGCAGAGTCCACTCCTCTTGAGAATAAACCGCCTAACACGGAAGATAAGGGTAGCTCTAGTTGACATATGAGCTATTCGAGCATGCAAAACAGAATGTTTATTTGAAGGTTTAGAGTTTGGCACATACAAATTTACTTTGAACGGCAGGTAAATACCGCATATAGGTAGGTATAGTGGACTCATATGGAATAACATTGGGGTTAAGGAGTTTGGATGCACAAGCAGTATTCCTGCTTAGTACAGGTGAAGGCTAGCAAAAGACTGGGAAGCGATCAACTGAGAGAGCGACAACAGTCGTAAACATGCATTAAAATTAATTCACACCGAGTAAAAGCATGAGTAGGATATAATTTACCATGAACATAAATATCATGAAGGCTATGTTGATTGGATTCAACTACATGCGTGAACATGTGCCAAGTCGAGTCACTCAATACATTTAAAGGAGGATACCACCCCATCATACCACATTATAATCATTCTAATAGCATGTTGGCACACAAGGTAAACCATTATAACTCATAGCTAATCAAGCATGGCACAAGCAACTATAATCTCTAAATGTCATTGCAAATATATTTACTTCATAATAGCTGAATCAAGAACGATGAATCATCATATTTACAAAAACAAGAGAGGTCGAGTTCATACCAGCTTTTCTCTTCCCAATAAGTCCATCATATATCATCATCATTGCCTTTCACTTGCACGACCGAATGGTGTGTATAATAATAAGAGTGCACGTGCATTGGACTAAGTTGGAATCTACAAACATTCAACTCAAGAGAGAAGACAAGTAATATGGGCTCTAAGTTTAAATAAACAATCATGCATATAAGAGCCACTAAGCATTTTCAATATGGTCTTCTCGACCCCCAAAGAAAGGAAAAGAAATAAAAACTATTTACACGGGAAAGCTCCCGACAAGTAAAAGAAGAACGGGACATATTTTTGGGTTTTCATTTTAATTCTACTACAAGCATGAAAAGTAAACTAACTAAATTTTTTGGTTTTTTCTTAGAGTTTATCAAATACACAAGAAGGAAGCAGGAAAAAGAAATTTAAACTAGCATGGATAATACAATGAAAAAGTATGAGCACTGACATCTAGCAATGAGTGTGAACATAAATGTAATGTCGGTGAGAAATACGTACTCCCCCAAGCTTAGGCTTTTGGCCTAAGTTGGTCTATTGCTAGGGATGGCCTGGCGGATATCCGTAGGTGAAGCTGGGGTCGTATTGAAGAGTCTGACTGCCACTGGCTGGCAGCCTCCTCTGGATCCCAAGAATAAACAGATAGTCGTGGAGGCTCATCTTGTGGGTCCGGGGCTGGTGCAGGATTTCGATAGGCTTTAACAGCCGACCATGGAACGATGTGAGGTTCTGTAAACAAGTTAAACAAAGAAGGAGCAGGCAAGGTAATAGTCTCAGGGTGATGTTTATCAAAGTATAATTTATATTTGAGCTCCCCATCGCGACTCTTAACAAGGAAATCATGCGCTATCATACTCTTGTAATGTAGATAAGCACGGGGCAGTGTCGTTTCTTCTTTATCCTCATGCCTAATAGGCATTTCAAAATGTTCAGCAAGGCGTGAAGCATAAATGCCTCCGAAGATGGGGAACTTAGTACAGTTAAGACTTAACTGTCTAGCAACAATTGCACCCATACTAACAGAGTTATTGCGGTATAAACCGTGGAGCAAAATAATAATATCAGGACTACTAAGGTTCCCACAGTTCCCGCGTCCAATCAAGCAACGACTAGCAAACAGGGCAAAGTAGCGTAAAACAGGATAATGAATGCTAGTGATCCTTGCATCAGAAACCTTCCTGGTTTCTCCCACCGTGATAGTGTTAACAAAAGCTTCTAATTCGTTACGGTGGGGTTCATCTAAGGTGCCCTCAAAGGGTATTCTGCAAACCTTGCAGAATTCTGCTAATGTCATCTCTTTAACAACGTCATATAAATGAAACTCTATAGTTGGAGGTGATTTCTTAGGGAAAAAGTAGAAGTTTTGCACAAAAGTATTTGTGAGTAAGAGATACTGATGACGTTGGTCGTGGAGGAAGCTGGTGAGGCCAGCATTCTCAATCAATAAATAGAAATTTTCATAAATCCCAGCTCTCCTCAAGAAGTCATCGGAAGGCCATTCACAAGGCCGGACCTCCGCGGTGCGAGGTAAATTAAATTTGGGCTTCTTCTCTTCTTCCTTTTGTTTTTCCTTAGAGCTTCGGCTCGATGAGCCCCTCAAAAGTCTCTTCATTATTTCTGAAACAATCTGAAATTTTTAGTAACTTCAAATAAAAGTGAACCAACTTCAATAAAATTTATAGCAACAACTCCCACAGGTGCCTAGGGCCTATATAAAGCATTGGAACTACTTGGAACCATATAAATTTGACATGCAAGCTCAAGAACATGGTCACCTATGCAGCACAAATTTGCAAAGAATAAAGCACTAGAACAAAAACTAATTGGACCAATGGAGGAGTCACATACCAAGGAACAATCTCCCCAAACAGTTTTGAGAGAGGTGCTTTGAGCAAGGAGATCGAAAATCACAGCAACGGGGGCTGGAACTCGTGCTTGAGTTGGTTTTTCATGTTTGTGTGAGGCAAAGGAAGAAGATGGGTGTAGGAATAAGTGGAGGAGGGCCACCATGGGCCCACGAGGCAGGGGGGCGCGCCCAGGGGGGTAGGGCGCGCCCTCCACCCTCATGACCAGGTGGCAGCTCCCCCCGTGGTAATTTTTGCACAGTAAATTCTCTAATATTCCCGAAAAAATCATATTAAATTGGCATGGCATTCTGAGGACATTTATTTTCGGGATATTTTCATATTGCACGAATAAGTCAGGAAACAGATAGAAAAATATTATTTTACTTTATTTCTACTAAATAACAGAAAATATAAAGAGGGTACAGAAAGTTGTGCTTCTAGTTTCATGCATCTCGTGATCATCAAAAGGAATCCACTAACAAGGTTGATCAAGTCTTGTTAACAAACTCATTTCGAATAATCCCGGAACCGGAGAAATTTCGAATAACACTAAGTTACCTCAACGGGGATATGAAAATCCCCAACAATAAGAATATCATACTTTTTCTTGACAGTAGGGAGAGGAAATTCAAAACCTCCAAATATAATCGATGGAACTTTTCCAATAGACTTGATACTATAAACTTGAGGTTGTTTCCTCGGAAAGTGTACCGTGTGCTCATTGCCATTAACATGAAAAGTGACATTGCCTTTGGTGCAACCAATAACGGCCCCTGCAGTATTAAGGAAAGGTCTTCCAAGAATAATAGACATACTATCATCCTCGGGAATATCAAGAATAACAAAGTCCGTTAAAATAGTAATGTTTGCAACCACAAGAGGCACATCTTCAGAAATACCGACAGGTATAGCAGTTGATTTATCAGCCATTTGCAAAGATATTTTAGTAGGTGTCAAATTATTCAAGTCAAGTCTACGATATAAAGAGAGAGGCATAACACTAACACCGGCTCCAAGATCACATAAAGCAGTTTTAACATAATTTCTTTTAATGGAGCATGGTATTGTAGGCACTCTGGGATCTCCAAGTTTCTTTGGTATTCCACCCTTAAAAGTATAATTAGCAAGCATGATGGAAATTTCAGCTCCAGGTATCTTTCTTTTATTAGTAATAATATCCTTCATATACTTAGAATAAGGATTTGTTTTGAGCACATCAGTTAATCGCATACACAAAAAGATGGGTCTAATAATTTTAGCAAAGCGCTCAAAATCCTCATCATCCTTTTTCTCGGATGGTTTCGGAGGAAAAGGAATGGGTTTCTGAACCCATGGTTCCCTTTCTTTACCATGTTTCCTAGCAACAAAATATCTTTTATCATAACGTTGATTATTTGATAGTGGGTTATCAAGATCAATAGCAGGTTCAACTTCTACATCATTATCATTACTAGGTTGAGCATCAACATGAACATTATCATTAGCATTATCACTAGGTTCATGTTCATCACCTGATTGAGTTTCAGCATCAGAAACAGAGATATCATTTGGATTCTCAGGTGGTTCAGCGATAAGTTCACTAGAAGTTTGCAATGTCCTATCATTTTTCTTTTTCTTCCTTTTAGAGGAAATAGGTATATCAATATTGTTTCTCTGAGAATCTTGCTCGATTCTCTTAGGGTGTCCTTCAGGATACAAAGGTTCCTGAGTCATTCTACCAGTTCTAGTAGCCACTCTAACAGCATAATCATTTTTCTTACTATTCATTTCATCAAGCACTTCTTTCTGAGCTTTAAGTACTTGTTCTACTTGAGTGGTAACCATAGAAGCATGTTTGCTAACAAGTTTAAGTTCACCTCTAATATCAGCCATATAATCACCCAAGCGTTTAATCATAAAGGTATTCTGTTTTAATTGTCTACCAAAATAAGCATTAAAGTCATCTTGCTTAAACATAAAAGTCATCAATCTCATCCAAGCTCTGACTAGCAATTTTAGTAGGAGGGACTTCAGCTTTATCATATCTATAGAGAGAATTTACCTTTACTACCTGTGTCGGGATATCAGGAGGTTCTTCATTAAATAAGTAATTGAGATCATATACTTCTTCAACAGGCGGTAAATTAAGACCATGTATTTCTTCAATAGGGGGTAAATTCTTAACATCCTCAGCTTTAATACCTTTTTCTTCATAGATTTCTTTGCTTCTTGCATATCTTCGGGACTGAGAAATAGAACACCTCTCTTCTTCAGAGTCGGTTTAGGAATAGGCTCAATAATTGGCTCAGGAACTGGTTCAGGAGGTACCTCGGGAGGAGGTACCCAATTATTTTCATTTGCCAACATATTATTCAAAAGAATTTCAGCGTCATCCGGTGTTCTTTCCATGAAAAGAGAACCGGCACAACTATCCAGGTAATCTCTGGAAGCATCAGTTAGTCCATTATAAAAGATATCAAATATTTCAGGTTTCTTAAGAGGATGATCAGGCAAAGCATTAAGTAACTTGAGAAGCCTCCCCCAAGCTTGTGGGAGACTCTCTTCTTCAATTTGCACAAAATTGTATATTTCCCTCAAAGCAGCTTGTTCCTTATGAGCAGGGAAATATTTAGCAGAGAAGTAATAAATCATATCCTGGGGACTTTGCACACAACCAGGATCAAGAGAGTTATACCATATCTTAGCACCACCCTTTAATGAGAACGTAAATATCTTAAGTAAATAAAGGTAGCGCGATCTCTCATTATTTGTAAACAGGGCAGCTATATCATTTAACTTAGTAAGATGTGCCACAACAGTTTCAGATTCATAGCCATAAAAAGGATCAGACTCAACCAAAGTAATTATATCTGGATCAATAGAAAAATCATAATAGTCCTTGAGGAACAAAGATAGGTGAAGTAGCAAAAGCAGGGTCGGGTCTCATTCTATCTCTAAGAGATTCTTTACCACATTTAACTAACAGCCTCTTAAGTTCATATCTATCCTGGCAAGCGAAAATAGCTACAGAAGATTCTGCATCAAAAAGATAACCCTCAGGAATAGCAGGCATAGATTCATCATCACTAATATCGTCGTGTTCAGGTTGAATAATTTCTCTTTCTCTAGACCTAGCAATTTTCTCATTAAGTAATTCACCAAGTGGCACAGTAGTATCAAGCATAGAAGTAGTTTCATCATAAGTATCATGGATAGCAGAAGTGGCATCATCAATAACATGCGACATATCAGAATTAATAACAGTAGGTTGATTAGGTGTCGCAAACTTACTCATAACAGAAGGAGAATCTAGTGCAAGGCTAGATGGCAATCCCTTACCTCCCCTCGTAGTTGAGGGCAAAATAGTAGTTCAATCGTCTTTCAAGTTCTTCATAGTGTCCAGCAGATAAAAATCCCAAGTGACTCAAAGAATAGAGCTATGCTCCCCGGCAACGGTGCCAGAAATTAGTCTTGATGACCCACAAGTATAGGGGATCGCAACAGTTTTCGAGGGTAGAGTATTCAACCCAAATTTTTTGATTCAACACAAGGGGAGCCAAAGAATATTCTCAAGTATTAGCAGCTGAGTTGTCAATTCAACCACACCTGGAAACTTAGTATCTGCAACAAAGTGTTTAGTAGCAAAGTAATGTGATAGTAGTGGTAACGGTAACAAAAGTAAAGACAGCAAAAGTAATGTTTTTGGTATTTTGTAATGATTGTAAGAGTAGCAACGGAAAAGTAAATAAGCGTAAACCAGTATATGGAAAACTCGTAGGCATAACATAGGGTGACACAGAACTAGCTCCAATTCATCAATGTAATGTAGGCATGTATTCCGTATATAGTCATACGTGCTTACGGAAAAGAACTTGCATGACATATTTTTTCCTACCCTCCCGTTGCAGCGGGGTCCTATTGGAAACTAAGGGATATTAAGGCCTCCTTTTAATAGAGAACCGGAACAAAGAATTAGCACATAGTGAATACATGAACTCCTCAAACTATGGTCATCACCGGGAGTGGTCCCGATTATTGTCACTTCAGGGTTGCTGGATCATAACACATAGTAGGTGACTATAGACTTGCAAGATAGGATCTAGAACACACATATATTCATGAAAACATAATAGGTTCAGATCCGAAATCATGGCACTCGGGCCCTGGTGACAAGCATTAAGGATAGCAAAGTCATAGCAACATCAATCTCAGAACATAGTGGATACTAGGGATCAAACCCTAACAAAACTAACTCGATTACATGATAAATCTCATCCAACCCATCACCGTCCAGCAAGCCTACGATGCAATTACTCATGCATGGCGGTGAGCATCATGAAATTGGTGATGGAGGATGGTTGATGATGACGACGGCGACGAATCCCCCTCTCCGGAGCCCCGAACGGACTCCAGATCAGCCCTCCCAAGAGAGATTATGGCTTGGCGGCGGCTCCGTATCGTAAAATGCGATGATTTCTTCTCTCTTATTTTTTTCTCCCCGAAAGCCAATATATGGTGTTGGAGTTGGTGTTGGAGTTGGCGTCGGAGGGCCACCAGGGGGGCCATGAGGTAGGGGGGCGCGCGCCTAGGGGGGCGCCCCCCACCCTCGTGAGCAGGGTGTGTGTCGGTGTCAAAACCGGCGGATCTCGGGTAGGGGATCCCGAACTGTGCGTCTAGGCGGATGGTAATAGGAGACAAGGGACACGATGTTTTTACCCAGGTTTGCGCCCTCTCGATGGAGGTAAAACCCTACTCCTGCTTGGTTAATATTGATGATATGGGTAGTACAAGAGTAGATCTACCACGAGATCGGAGTGGCTAAACCCTATAATCTAGCCTATGGTATGATTATTATTCGTCCTACGGACTAAAACTCTCTGGTTTATATAGACACCGGAGAGGGCTAGGGTTACACAGAGTCGGTTACAATGGGAGGAGATCTTCATATCGTATCGCCAAGCTTGCCTTCCACGCCAAGGAAAGTCCCATCCGGACACGGGACGGAGTCTTCAATCTTGTTTCTTCATAGTCCGGGAGTCCGGCAAAAGGTCATAGTCCGGCCATCCGGACACCCCCTAATCCAGGACTCCCTCAGTAGCCCCTGAACCAGGCTTTTATGACGACGAGTCCAGTGCGCAAGTTGTCTTCGGCATTGCAAGGCGGGTTCCTCCTCCGAATATTTCATAGAAGATGTTGAACACCAGGGTAGTGTCTGGCTGTGCAAAATAAGTTCCACATTCCTTCGTAGAGAGAATAATATTTGTATTAATCAGATCTGCTGACGTATTCCGTGGTGCGACATCATGCCACAGCCAGGCTCTTTATTTATTTCATTGTTCCACCTCAGCGCGTTTAGCGAGGCGGTTTCCTTGGCACGTCTTGTCAAAGCAGAGATCGTGTCCCCTTATTCCGGGATTCTCATCAATACGGGTGTGGGTAACCCAACCGCGCCATTAACCGCGGCGCTTGGGGGATAAGCGAGTTTTATTAGGCCGGTGGGGGGCTTGTAGTTTTGGCCGCCCATATAAGGGGATAAGAATCCGCCCTTTCCATTCACGCCCTCTTCTTCCTCTGCTTATCCGTCCCTGCGCGCTCGAGCTCCAGCGCCCAAGCCCGCACTTCCCACCTCAACCTTCTCCAACCATGTCAGGAGCGGGAGGTAGATGGATGGCCTCCTCCGTCACGGAGGGACAAATCAAAAACCTGAGGAAGGCCGGATACTTGTCTAACGACATCGTGCACCGGCTCCCAGATGCGGGGCAACTCATCCCCACCCCCAGGCCCCATGAGAGGGTTGTTTTTCTTCCCCATTTCCTCCGCGGACTGGGTTTTCCTCTTCACCCGTTCGTCCGGGGGCTCATGTTCTACTATAGCCTGGACTTCCATGACCTGGCCCCGAACTTCATCCTCAACATCTCGGCGTTTATCGTCGTGTGCGAGGCCTTCTTCCGCATCCAGCCCCACTTTTGGCCTATGGCTGAAGATCTTCAGCGTCAAGCCGAAGGTCGTGCAAGGCCGACAGGCGGAATGCGGAGGTGCCATGGTGGGCAAGATAGCCAAGGTCACCTGGCTCGAGGGTGCCTTTGTGGAAACCATCAAAGGGTGGCAATCTGGGTGGTTTTATATTACCGAGCCGCGTGACCCTAAATGGGCAGCGGCCCCTGAATTTCGATCCAGCATCCCCATCCGGCTCACATCATGGAAAGAGATGGGCCTGTCGTGGGGCAACCCGGAAGAGGTGACCAGTCTCCAAACCTGCGTCCGAGACCTGGTGGCCAAGAAGGTCAAACTTGTCAACGTGGTCTAGGTCATGCTCTTCCGCCGGATCCTCCCGTGTCAACGACGGGACTTCAATTTGTGGGAGTTCGACCCGGCCCGGCACCAGACTCTATCCCGGCTCTTCGAAACGAAGCACGAGGACGCCTGGAAGGTGCTTTTCAAAAGCTCCGAGGTCTCCCCTCCCGTCACCGAGAATCGCGGGTTCTGTGCCAAACGTCAAGCCTCCGAAGTAAGCTTACCTTTAGTCCCTTACGGGATATCCGCATTTCATAGTGTGACCTTATGTGGGATCTAAACTCCCGTTCCTTTGACAGGATTGGAAGAGGACATCCGGACAGTTTGACGGTCCGGCCCCTTTGCCCGAAGGCCCAGTAGACGCACACTTAGCGAAGCTACTGGTTCCAGCACCCCATGTGGTGCTGGAGAAAAGGCCAAGGAGAAGGCCACGGGGACCCGAAAGAGTTCCCGGCGCGCGGTGTCGTCGGATTTGCCCGATGGCTCAAACGCGCCGTCCACCTCCGAAGATGAGGAGGAGGAAGAAGAAGATGCCTCTCCCCCTCCAGCGGGGGGAGGAAAGAAGAGAAAGGCTGCCCCAACTGGAGAAGCCGGAGGGTCCAAGAAGGGGAAGTCCCTTCTACCGGACTACGCCCCCCGATGCCGAAGACGGCGGAGAGGACTGGCCATCCAGGGTCAAGCCCCTGGCAAAGTCGTAAGTGTCCGGCAACCAGAATGAATTATTGCACTCTTTTATTATTTGATAGCTTCTAACACTGAAGCTAATCATGCAGTCCGCCCAGAGCTCAGCTTGGTGATTCGTCGAGCGGATCTCTGAATTCGTCGGATGTGAATAGTGCTTCAGTTCCGACGGTGTCCTCCCCTCTCCCTACAGATGATGCGGAGGCGGAGTCCAGTAAGGGACAAAACCAGGAGGAGGTGGTCCTGGAAGCACCACAAGGCAACCTTCCGGAGTCCCGGCCCAAAGGGGGTAAAGCCCCGGAGGGATCTAAGTTCGGCCCTGGGCCGGACACTGCTCCGGAACCATTAGTGGTTCCAGAGCCCGACAGGCGGCGCCTTCACAAGAAGGGCAAGTCCGCGACGCCGGCGACTTCCGTCCACCCGGAGGCACCGGACAATTTGCTGGAGGCGCTCAATGGCGCCTCTATCAACGAAGAACACCACACTGTTATGAGTGCGGTGATTCAGAAGGTTCAGTCCACCAAGAGCAGTCTGACGGAAGCCTGCACAAGCCTATTAACGGGCTTTGAGGTATGTGTTCAAAAACATATATAAAAATGTTACCGTATAGACAGTAGCCCCTGATGCTTAGTTCGATGTTCGGAAAGAAAAGCCGAACTGAGTATCTTAAAAGATATACACATGAGTCTAATAGAAATATGTCAATATGGGAATGCAGGATGCGCTGCTGACCTCTGCCGCAGTGACTACGGAGGTCAATTCCTTGAAGGAAAGCCTCGAGCGGTCCGAGAGCGAGCTCGCTGTGCCAAGAAGCAGCTCGAGGATAAAGATTGTACGTAGTACCTGCTGTAAATGTATATAGAAATACTTGGTTGCATAATAATAATAATAACAGGACCAACGTTAATGTTGCAGGAGCCACGACCGAGGTGGCGACCCTGAAAGAGGCGGTCTCCCAGGCCGAAAAGGGTACGGCCTTGGAGCGCGCCGAGCGAGAGAAGCAGGAGGCGTGGGTGGTGGAGGTGCGGCAAGAGCTCCAGGCTCTCGTGGAAAAACACGAGAGTTTGGAGCGTGACTCGAAGACTCGAGAGTCCGAGCTTGCCTTGGCTCTTGAGAGTGCCAAGACCGCTAAGGCCGAGGCGATGAAGAAGATAGCGGCGGGTAAGGCATTCTTTATGCAAAGCAAAAATATAAAAGTTAATTATCTGCTACTTACCCGAATCCGGAGCTCTCCAGGAGCGTTCGCCGATCTGCCCCGTAGTGTGTCTGATGCCGCCGCATACTAACGAGCTGAAGAGGGGAGCTCGACGGAAAAAGTGTTCTGGTTTTAGTATGCTGAGGCCGAACATCCGGTGCCCCTGAGCGACAAGCTGAAGCAGCTGGTTGAGCTCCACAAGGTGGCCGAACAGGCCACGAAGGTCCTCATAGCTCGGCTGTGGCCTGGAGAAGTCATGCCTGGGAGCTACTTCGGTCTGGTGGGGTGGATGGTGGACGCGTGTCCATGGATTGAGGTCATCAAGCACTCTGTTTGTATTGAAGGTGCCCGCCGGGCAAGGAGTATCGTACGCCCGAGATGTATTATAATGGTGTTCTGAAGGGTGCCCGCCGCATAGCGGATGAGTGCTCCAAAGATGTAATTTTTGAGTAAACTCGCATTTGTTATCCTGTAAGCTGAAGCTTTGTTCATATGCGTTAAGCAACGCTTGTTAGTTTAAAATATTACCTTCTGTGCAGCCGTTTATCAAATCTGAGAGATGCAAGTCGTCGGCTTCGACCCCCATGCCACGAGTGCTGGGGTGTTCGGGATAAACCTGAGCACTCTTGTTCCCATTCTTGGGTCCATCTAGGGAGGCATTCAGCATAGCGAACCAGGCCGTCGGACTTATAATGCTTTATCACTCTCACTTAGCCATAGAATTCTATAATTTTAAATTTCGGCGAAGCCCCTAGTATTCGGAAGACCGAGTTCGGGGCGCTATCCATGCCTAGGCCGGATAAGTCCGGTTCTTCGCTTGAAGCGGCATAAGTCTTTAAGGACTCGAAAAAACCTCGCGAACAGCGACCGGTCTCTCGCACTATCATGATAGTCAATTTTAGCTTTCTCTACTGAGGTGTTAACCCAGCTCAACTGGGGCAATCGCAGTAGTTCTCCCAGTGCTACCTTAGCCAACAATGCGGGACGTAAGATACCAAAACATGGGAGCTGGGCAAACCCAACTATTGACCAAAGACATGATTCGGAGCCGATGCATATAGTGCTATAAGTTCGGGGTGCCGCACTTGTTAGAGTGTTCGGTCTTCTCACACCACGTTATGGGGCATTGTAAGCCCCTAGTGTATTATCCGTGCCAAAGTGTACGGTTGCATAGTGTCATGACTGAACATGCTTGCATATAAAAACTAGATAAGTACAATAATAGATAAGTGCTATGTATTGTTTATTAAAAAAGGGATGCTGCGAAAGCAGAACGATACAAAAAGTGCGGTAAGAAAGAGATGGGAGTATTTGACATATTCCCCTTCAGGGGCAAACTGCAGTATTGTAAGAGAAACAGGTATTTAAACTCGTTATAGAGACCACCTTGACTTTTGACGTAGCTTGCTTCCTCCCTGGCTATTGCATCGTTGGTTCGGCGATAGTATTGCTGGATAGGTCTTCCGAATAGTTGGGTCCTGAAAGTTTGTGAGAAAGAAAAACGGCGAAATAGGGAGCCCCCTAGTGCGGTTAAGCCGCATTCTGGGCATGCCGTTGTTGTGCCCCTCCCCTTATGCCCATGGTATCTCTAAGGCGTAATTATGTACGCTGGTACCAGCATTGCCATTTGGCGGGGGCTGGGGTCGGGGCCGCACTGCTATGCTTGCTCGGAACGTGCCAGCCGGAATTGTTGTAGTTTACTTCGGGCTCGCTTGACGTTGTACGGACGTTTGGCGCCTGGATTGGAGAACTTCCTTGAGAGGCTACTCTGTACTTCCGCCGCCAGGGCCGCCGTGTGCTCCTCCGTTCGGAGAGAGCGTTCTGTGTTTCTATTTACCGTGATGACTCCGCGAGGTCCTGGCATCTTGAGCTTGAGATATGCATAGTGCGGCACCGCATTGAATTTTGCAAATGCAGTTCGTCCGAGCAGGGCGTGATAGCCGCTGCGGAATGGGACTATCTCTAAGATTAACTCCTCGCTCCGGAAGTTATCCGGTGATCCGAAGACCACCTCGACTGTGACCGAGCCTGTACAGCTGGCTTTGACCCTGGTATGACACCTTTGAAGGTTGTCTTTGTGGGTTTAATCCTCGAAGGATCGATGCCCATTTTTCGCACTGTGTCCTGGTAAAGCAGGTTCAGGCTGCCGCCACCGTCCATTAGGACTCTGGTAAGGTGAAATCCGTCGATAATTCGGTCTAGGACCAGTGCGGCGAATCCGCCGTGACGGATGCTGGTGGGATGGTCCCGTCGATCGAAAGTGATCGGGAAGGAGGACCAAGGGTTGAACTTTGGGGCGACTGGCTCCAGCGCATAGACGTCCTTGAGAGCACGCACGCTTCCGCTCCCTTTTGGGGATGTGGGTTGCCTATATCATATTCACCGTCCGAACTTGCGGGGGAAATCCCTACTGTACTTTGTTGTTCGGCGGTCGGGGCCCCTCCTCGTCATCGCTATGTAGCCCCTTGTCTCTGGTCTCGGCACTTATCTTGCCTACCTGCTTGAACACCCAACAATTCCTGTTGGTGTGATTGGCTGGCTGTTCAGGGGTGCCGTGTATCTGGCACGAGCGATCAAGTATCTGGTCTAAGATGGATGGACCCTGAGGGTTTCGTTTGAATGGCTTCTTCCGCTGACCCGGTTTAGAGCCACTAAATCCGGCATTGACTGTCGTATCTTCAGTATTGTCACCATTACTGCGGCGCTTATGCTTGTTGCGGCGTGACCTGCCGTTGTTATCCTTGTTATCCAAATTGCCGGGGCTTTTGCTTATGTTATTACTAAGAGCTAGCCAGCTGTCTTCTCCCGTGCAGAAGCGGGTCATGAGTGTCGTGAGGGCTGCCATAGACTTCGGCTTTTCCTGTCCTAGGTACCGGGTAAGCCATTCGTCTCGGATGTTGTGCCTGAAGGATGCGAGGGCCTCGGCGTCCGGACAGTCGACTATTTGGTTTTTCTTTGTCAGGAACCGTGTCCAGAATTGTCTGGCCGATTCCTCTGGTTGCTGGATTACGTGGCTTAGGTCATCGGCGTATGGTGGTCGCACATACGTGCCCTGGAAGTTGTCAAGGAATGCGGATTCCAAGTCCTCCCAACAACTGATTGACTCTGCTGGCAGGCTGTTAAGACAATGCCGTGCTGGTCCTTTAAGCTTGAGCGGGAGGTATTTGATGGCGTGTAGATCATCGCCACGGGCCATGTGGATGTGAAGGAGATAATCCTCGATCCATACCGCAGGATCTGTTGTGCCATCGTATGATTCGATGTTTACGGGTTTGAAGCCCTCGGGGATTTGATGATCCATTACTTTGTCTGTGAAGCATAGTGGGTGTGCGGCGCCCCTGTACTGAGCTATATCGCGACGCAGCTTAGACGAGCTTGGTCTGTTGTATTCGGCCGGGCCATACTTATTATGTCCGGCGTGACGGCTAGCATCGCGTGAAGCGGGGCGCCCATGTGATCCGTAGATCAATCTTGTTTGCCTTGCCTTGTTCTCCAAGATGTCTCGCAGGTCTGTTGCATCTCCCCGTACTCTGGTATGTTTTGAGCGGTGTCAGGGTGCGGCTTGGGTCGAGGGCCTGAAGGCCTCTCTATCGCGGCCACGGGGTGGCCGATCAGGCGCATCGTACGCTGGTGATGTAGGTTTAGTTGCTTCCTCCTCAAGTTGGGGAAGCAGCCTGCGCTTCGGGTAGCTCTTGGATGGGCGTTCTAGTTTATACTCTTCGGCTGCCAGGACTTCGGTCCATCTATCGGCTAGCAGGTCTTGGTCAGCTCTAAGCTGCTGTTGTTTCTTCTTGAGGCTAGTTGTCGTGGCTACGAGTCTGCGTTTGAAATGCTCTTGCTCGATGGGATCCTCTGGCACGACGAATTCATTGTCGTCGAGGCTTGCCTCGTCTTCGGAGGGAGGTATGTAATTGTCGTCCTCATCCTCTTTGTCGGCCGCTCTCTCACGAGGGCTGGCTCCTTTGTTCTCCTGCACTGAATCCTGCTGGAGGGGGTTGTCTTCGGCATTGTCCGGCGTATTGTTATCTCCGGTGCTGGAATCACCGTTTTTGCTTTGGTGGGACTTAGAGCGGCGCCGCTGACGTTGGCGCTTGGGTTGCTTCTTGGAGGGGTCATCCTCCCTTTTCTCCTCGCCCTCCCCCGCTTTAGGGGTGTCCACCATGTATATGTCGTATGACGAGGTGGCTTTCTAGTTCCCTATAGGCACTGGTTCTTGACCGTCTCCTTCATCGGCGTCCATGCCCTCGATGTCTTTGGAGTCGAAGTCGAGCATGTCGGTTAATTCGTCGACAGTGGCTACAAAGTGGGTGGTGGGTGGGGTACAAATTTATTTGTCGTCCGCGTCCCAACCATGTTGGCCGTAGTCCGGCCAGGGCTCTCCTGACAAAGAGAGAGATTTTAATGAATTCAGGATGTTGCCGAAAGCTGAGTGCTGAAAGACATCCGCGACGGTGAACTCCATGACCGGAGCCCAATCGGGCTTAACCGGGAGAGGTGCGGGATTTACGAAGTCCGGATCGGAGTCCGGCACCTCGGAGTCACGGGCCTGGCGAGGGACTAGGCTGGTATCCGGCTCTATCGCCATAGAGATTGCAGTTTCCGGTGTGGCGTCTAACCATCCGTCCCCGACTGGCATAGTGGGCTCCGAGCTAATGATCGGAGCGGACACCTAAGCGACGCTCTGGGCGTTGTCCAATGACAGAGCTAAATCGTGCCCACCATGCCAGTGCGGCGCGCCCGGTTGTGGCTCGAATCCATCGAAGATCAAGTCCCCGCGGATGTCGGCCGTGTAGTTCATGCTTCCAAACCTGACCTGATGGCCAGGGGCGTAGCTCTCGATCTGCTCCAGATGGCCGAACGAGTCAGCCCGCAGTGCGAAGCCGCCGAATACGAAGATCTGTCCGGGGAGAAAAGTCTCATCCCGGACCGCATCGTGGTTGACGAGCGAAGAAGCCATCGGGCCTAAAAAGGCGACAACATAGAGGAATTCTCAATGAAAGCACCAATGTCGGTGTCAAAACCGGCGGATCTCGGGTAGGGGGTCCCGAACTGTGCGTCTAGGTGGATGGTAACAGGAGACAAGGGACACGATGTTTTTACCCAGGTTCGGGCCCTCTCGATGGAGGTAAAACCCTACTCCTGCTTGATTAATATTGATGATATGGGTAGTACAAGAGTAGATCTACCACGAGATCGGAGTGGCTAAACCCTAGAATCTAGCCTATGGTATGATTGTTGTTCGTCCTACGGACTAAAACTCTCCGGTTTATATAGGCACAGGAGAGGGCTAGGGTTACACAGAGTCGGTTACAATGGTAGGAGAGCTTCATATCGTATCGCCAAGCTTGCCTTCCACGCCAAGGAAAGTCCCATCCGGACACGGGACGGAGTCTTCAATCTTGGATCTTCATAGTACGGGAGTCCGGCAAAAGGTCATAGTCCGGCCATCCGAACACCCCCTAATCTAGGACTCCCTCAGTGTGGGCCCCCTGGTCTTCATCTTTTGCGAGGATTTTTCTTTATTTTTTCTAAGGTGTTTCGTGGAGTTTCAGGACATTCCGAGAATCTTTATTTTCCGCACAAAAAACAACACCATGGCAGTTTTGCTGAAAACAACGTCAGTCCGGGTTAGTTCCATTCAAATCATACAAATTAGAGTCCAAAACAAGGGCAAAAGTGTTTGGAAAAGTAGATACGACGGAGACGTATCATATGCTTGTTTTTGTGGATCTATAATCCAGTGTGTGGTGAAGCAGCCCACGTTTGCACCTTGTCATCTCCTGTTTTATCTTACTGATGTGGCTGATGATATGAACAACATGCCATGCACATTATCCAAAATAGATACAATGATTTTCTTTGCCCTTCATCTATGCTTGTTATGTTGACATGGTAATCCAGTAGAGTGGTGAAGCTCCCCGCATTATGAACAATGCCAAATTATGCTATTGATATTTTGCACTTACTCCTTATTTTCTAATTTGAAATTGGATGGAGTTGACAGCACAGTTATCATCTTTCTTTATACATGTGCAAAACCTGTCATCTCTCTGCTTTGTCTCAGGCTGATATGCCTGATGGCATGCACAAGTCTGCTGAAGGCTATGAGACAAACCCAACATATATTGTAGCAAAGAAGGCAAAACATTTTGAAGATAGCGAGACAACCCCAAAGTCTTGTCTTGATGCAGTGTTCAAGTTACTTGAGACTAACAGTCAGACAAGCTCACAGAATTTGTTGTCTGAATCAGTTCGACTTCTTCAGTCCCAAGTTCTAGGAGAAAGGCATTCTGCAACTCAACTTCGACTTGAAGTTCTATCTCTAAGAAAGATTGCGGAGAACACAAATGAGAACCTCATCGCTAAACAGCTACACCTGGAAGCTATGACCGACATGCTAGGCCGGTCTCACAGCCTTGCTCAGCAGCTTGCGCAACAGTTCCCCCGCAAGGCTAACCTTTCTTGAACTGTCTTGGAAGTGGTCTCGGTTCACTATTATTTTTTTACGCTGCAATGGTGCCCAGTTTTTGTAATCTGCTTCTTCGTTGCACTTTATGATCACTGGTGGCGAACTTCGATGCCCAGTGGATGTAATATACCTTAAATCCTTTATTGTATAGTGTAGGTTTATTCTTAGTTACTATGCCGTAATTTCTTTATTGTATAGAGTAGGTTTGTTCTTAATTCCTACTAGTTACTGCCATCATTCGCTATCTGAAAAAAATCAGATGTAGTCGATCGGGCCGAAACATTCGACTCTAACGGGCCTGGTTTTTAGCGAACCACAATTGGGCCGGCCTGCGTCTTTCTTGGGCCCGAATGATTGGGGCCTTCACACATTGTGCCAGGCCCAAACTTACACCGGCCTATATTTTAGTTGGGCCTTTTGTCGACCCAGCACATAGTTTGGCCCAGGTAGCGTTGGGCCATTAACAGGCTGAATATTGTACTGGCCTGTTACGGCCGAGATGAAACCACGGGCCTTTAGCAGGCCAAAATGTATGTTGGGCCTCAATTTTCACTAGTCGTCGACGGGCCTTCAGCAGGCCGAAATGTAGACCGGGCATTTTTGGGCCCAGTTAGCTCACGGGCCGTTACCATGCCGAAACATATGCCGGGCCTTAGTTGGCCCACTGATATCATGGGCCTTTAAGAGGCCAAAAGCTTAGTACAGGCATCAACAGGCCGAATTACGCGACAGTCCTTTAACAGGCCCAAAGTCACATTGGGCTTAACTGTTGCCACCTTTAGCACGGGTCGTTAGTGGGCCCGATGTCCCATCGAACCATATATGGCCCATGGGTAGCATGGGCCATTCCCAGGCCGAAAGTCACACTGGGCTGAAATGGGCATATGTCTACATCACGCCTCTAACAGGTCGCTTGGCTGTAGTTGGGCCCAAATATTCGGCGAACAATTAATGGGCCAGATCTGGCTTTGGGCCACGAATGGGCCCAAATATTGGGCGAACAATTAACGGGCCAGATCTAGCTTTGGGCCGTAAATGGGCCCAAATATTGGGCGAACAACTAACGGGCCATATCTAGCTTCGGGCCGTAAATGTGCCTTTATTAAGCAGGCGTTATTGGGCTGGCCCACTAGTACCTGATTAAGTACTACAGGCCTTTGACTGGGCCGGCCTTTTTAACCTGTATGGGCCTCTGGTTGGCCCAGCCACGTGTCGATGTATCATTGGCATGTCTCCTCCAATGGACGGGCGACATCTGGCCCACTGACGAGCTGACAGGTGTTCCCTTCGGCCAATCAGAATTTTACACGTGCAAATTTCCCATTGGTCCGGGCTGTTAACGGGTTATCAGATCCAAAATCCGACCCAATAGCTTAACAGCGTTCCGTTACGGTGGATGCTACGTGTGTGTCACCCTTGACGAAAGCACTTCTGTGACGCGCGATTTATCGTCATGGAAGTGGACACTTCCGTGATGATAATGTTGGTAATGTCATGGAACACTTCTACGACAGCACAGGTATGACTATCTTGATTCTGTCATAAAATCGTCATGGATGTACATGCATGACAAAAAACACGACCTACTATGACAAACACGTATCATCACGGAAGTGTATTTTTTTGTAGTGAAAGAAGCCATATAAAAGAAACAATCCGGGATCTTCCACCTTGGACCGCATACTCGATTATCCATGTCAAATCCAGGTCACTCCTGATAAACCAGCCAATCATACCAACAGAGACTGTTGGGTTTTTAAACAGGCCGGTAAGTTAAATGCCGAGAACAAGGAGAAGGGGTCGCAAAGCGAGGACGATGACGAGGAGCCCCGGCCACCGAACACAGGGGCAGAGAAGAAGTCCCCCCCCAAGTTAAAACGGTGAACATGATATACACTACCCATATCCCCAAGAGGGAGCGCAAGCGCGCGCTCAGGGACGTCAACGCGATGGACCCAGTCGCCCCAAAGTTCAACCCATGGTCGTCCTCCATGATCACCTTTGATCGCAGGGACCTCATACGTCTCCAACGTATCTATAATTTATGAAGTATTCATGCCGTGTTTACAATAGTTTTATATGATTTTGGTATTATTTGATTAGAACTAACCCGGACTGACGTTGTTTTCAGCAGAACTACCATGGTGTTGTTTTTGTGCAGAAATAAAAGTTCTCGGAATGTCCTAAAAATCAACAAAGATTTTTTGTGGAAATATAAAAAATACTGGAACAAAAATCTACCGGAGGGGAGTCCCATGGGTCCCACGAGGGTGGAGGGCACGCCCACCCCCCTGGGGCACGCCCTTGTGCCTCGTGGACTCCCCGTGGGGCCCCCCTGACTTGTCCTCGACGCCAACCTCTCCTATAAATTCCCAAACCTCCAGAAAATAACCTAGATCGGGAGTTCCACTGTTGAAAGCCTCTGTAGCCACAAAAAATCAATCTAGGCCCTCTCTGGCTCCATGCCGGAGGGGGCCATCATCACCGGAGGCCATGGGGAAGGATCTCGGAGGGGCCATCATCGCCATGAAGGCCAAGACCCGAGGGGGAACCTCTCCCCATCTAGGGGAGGCCATGGAGGAGGAAGCACAATGGGGAGAACCTCTCCTCCTCTCTCTCAGTGGCGCCAGAGTGCCATCGGGAGGGGAATCATCGCCGCGGTGATCGTCTTCATCAACATCACCATCATCATCACCATCCTCATCTCTTTTATGCGGTCCACTCTCCCTCACCCCCCTGTAATCCCTACTTGAACATGGTGCTTTATGCCACATATTATGATCCAATGATGTGTTGCCATCCTATGATGTTTTGAGTAGATATCCATTGTCTTTGTGTTGATTGATGATCTAGATCGGTATGAGTTGTATGTTTTATTTTGGTGTTTTCCTATTGTGCCCTCCGTGTTGCGCAAGCGTGAGGAATTCCCGTTGTAGGGTGTTGCAATATGTCCATGGTTCACTTATTGTCTGCGTTGCTTGAGTGACAGAAGCATAAACACGGATAAGTGGGTCACGGCGTATGGGAATAAAGGGGACTTGATATGTTAATGCTATGGTTGGGCTTTACCTTAATGATCTTTAGTAGTTGCGGATGCTTGCTAGAGTTCCAACCATAAGTGCATATGATCCAAGAAGAGAAAGTATGTTAGCTTATGCCTCTCCCTCATATGAAATTGTATTAGTGATTACCGGTCTTGTAACAATTACCTAGGACAATTCCGCACACCGACCCATCATTATTCCACACTTGGTATTTATAATACTTAAGTAATATATTCTAACTTTATGATAACAACACCTACTTTCATATTTTATCTCTCTAATACCATGCAAAGTTATCCTCTTCGTACCCACAAATAGTTTTATTTCTCGTTTCTAGTTGGAGGCGAACGTTCGATGCACATAGAGTCGTCATAGTGGCAGATAGGACTTGAGAGAATATTGATCTTACCTTTAGCTCCTTATGGGTTCAACACTCCATACTTATCACTTCCACCTTTGGGAATTGCTATGATGATTCCCTTTACTTGGGGATTATCAAGACCATATGACTAGTATCCGGCATGGTGGTTAAGCCGCACTGGTCCTCGACCCAATCATTGATGGACTCCATCTTACACGAGTCCTCATGGACGGTGGCAGTAGCCTGAACCTACCTTATCAGGATACAGTGTGCAAAATGGGTAGTGATCCGTCAAGGATCAAGCCCACAAAAACCACCTTTAAAGGTGTCAAACCAGGTGTAGAGGCCCACTGTACGGGCTCAATCACACTGGAGGTGGTCTTCGGAGCCCCGGACAATTTCCGAAGCAAAGAATTGATCTTCGATATCGCCCTCTTCCGCAGTGGCTATCATGCACTGCTCGGACGAACCACATTCGCTTGATTCAATGCGGTGCCACACTACGCCTATCTCAAGCTCAAGATGCCCAGACCACACCGTGTCATAACAGTCAATAGAAACACAGAACGCTCCCTCTGTACCGAGGAGCACACCGCTGCCCTCACAGCAGAAGCATAGAGCGGCCTTTTCAGGCAGAACCTTAATTCGGCGGCCAAGCTCCCGGACACTGTCAAACGAGTCTAACCTACTCTGCAATAGGACAATCCAACTCACCAAGAGGTTGACTAGCAATTCGGCCTCAGTCCCAGTCCCGACCAAACAGCGGCATTCATACCACGTGTACATAACTACGCACTCAAAATACCATGGGGATAGACGGAGGCACAGCTAGATCGTGGTCCATAATACGGCTCAACCTACCCTGGATCCACATACTTTCACTTTTTCTTTTTCTTTCCAGGATTCTCTTTTTCCCAGGCCTTTCCTGGTGGCCTGACGTCGGACCTATCAAGGGACGGATACACCAAGACAGCAAGAAGCATTAGCGTATAAGGGAACTTCCAAGTGGTCTCTTTAAACGATTGTTATGCCTGTTTTAAGGACCTGCATGCAGCTCTCCCTTGGTCGTCGCATGTTAAATAGCCCTATTGCTTATCACACTACTTGTACAAATATGCTTTGACGTATTAATCAAACTACAATGGAAAATAGTTTGCAGCCCAATTTCTGCGGCATTAGCCTATTGCTTCATTTTTCTTTTTTGATATTCTTATCAATTGCACCCGTACACTTAGATACGTCTTAATTCGCTAGGGTCTTCATTACGCCCCATAATACGGCAACAAAGTCCGAACACTTTTTTTACAGTATAGCTCGGCACCCCGAACTCCAGCATTATATGCATCGGCTCTGAATCATGTCTTTGGTTAATAGTTGGGTTGCCCGTCTCCTGTGCTTACTACCTTACGTTCCACTATATCGGCTAGGGTAGTAAAGGGAGAAGTACTGCGAATGTGTCCTGGTTCATCTAGCTGAGCACCTCAATAGGGAAAGCCAAAAACTGACTGTCATGATGCGGCATGAGCCGATCAGCTGTTCGAGAGGTTACAAATCTTTTGTGATTTTTTCCGCATTATGCGATGAATCGGGTTTTATCTGATCAGGTGTTTATAGCACCCCAAGTTCGGACTTACGAACACTAGGGGCTGCACCTAATTTTTTATTGTCAAACTCCTATGGCTAAGTGAGGGTGATAAAGCCACATAGTCCGATTGCCTGGTTTGTTGCGCTAAACATCTCCTTTAAGGACCAAAACTTTGCGATAAGGAGTGTTTAGATTCATCCCGAACACCCCCGTACTACCTACATGGGGGCTGAAGCCGACGACTGGTCAACTCTTAGATTTAACAAAACGGCTGCGCAGGACGTAAAATTTTAAATAACAGACATTATATTACATAACGGCTCTGTTTCATAGTCCAGGATACGATAACATGAATGTGTTCATGGAAATATAATATCCTTAGCACATTGCTCCGCCACAATGCGGGATCCCTCCAAGGCAATGTCAAAATATAGCTCGGGCATGCGGTGCTCCTTACCCGCAGGCGGTCCCTCGGTCACAAGCTTCATGGCGTCCATATTCACTCACTGCATCTTAACTCGGGCGAAGGCCATTTGCGCGCCTTCAATGTAGACCGACAGCTTGATGGCATCAAGCCGAGGGCAGGCATTGACCAGCCGCTTCACGAGCCCGAAGTAGCTGCTGGGTATGGCTTCGGCAGGCCATAGCTGGATTATTAAATCCTTCCTAGCTAGTTCAGCCACCCTATGCAATTCGACCAGCTGTTTTAGCTGATCGCTAAAGGGCACCGGATGTTCTGTCGCAAGGTATTGCGACCAAAACAGCTTCTCCCTGGAGCTCCCCTCTTCGGCTTGGAAGAACTCCGCAGTGTCTGAAACGCTGCACGGCAGACCCGCAAACGCCCCTAGAGAACTCCAAATCCGGGTCAGTAAGAGGAACCTTTTCTTCACATATTTTCTCTACATAATAAAGGCCTTACCCGCCGTGATTTTTCTGGCCGCCTGGACTTCCTAGAGTGCGCCCTAGGCTTCAACCCGGGCATCATGTGTGCTTTGGCGGGCCTTGGCAAGTTCGGACTCTTGATCCGCAATGTTGTGCTCCAAGGACTCGCATTTCTTCATGGCATCCTGGAGCTCCTGCTGGACATCACTGACCCTTGCCTCATGCTTTTCATGGCCGGCTCGTTCCTTGGCCTCGACCAGTGCCTTCTTGAGGGTCTCCACCTTAGTCACCGTTCCTAATAAATATCATGGCATTTTAATCGACACAAATCATTCATCCTTCCTGAAAATAGTCAAAGGTTATTGCATACCTTGATTGTCTTCCAGCTGTTTTTTCACGCGGTCGAGCTCTTCCTCGGCCTGCTCCAGACTCTGCTTCAGTCCGGAAACCTCAGCAGTATGAGAGGTCGCAGCCAATAATGACGCCTGCTTGTTCACATTGACTCATCTGGTTAGTCTCCTGCAAAACTTGTTTGATCCTCTGTCCGACTTCTCTTTTCGAACACCGGACAGTGTCTTAGGGGCTACTGTCTATACTGTGACATTCTTTTTACATAATTGCATTGCTTACCACAAGGCTTGCCTGATTCCGAAGCCATATGGGTCTACGGAATTGTATTCGGCTCGGGGTCGAATTGGATATGGCTCCCATCGCCGATATCCATTGGGATTTTCTCCCCCATGTGTCCAGCGGGCAAGGTTTCACCCTCCGGCGCCGCCTTGATGGCCGCCTAAGTCTCTCCCTAGCCTGGGATCCTTCGGGACAACGCCTCGAAGCCATCCATGGCCTTGGGAGAGGAGGCTGCTGGAAGAGACCCGCTGTCCATCACCTCTGGGTCCAGCAAATCTCCCAAAGATGAGGACCGCTCGAGGTCAGACCGAGCCGGACGGCAAATACATGATTCAACATGTTAAGACTATGAAGTGGAGAGGCCGGATATATGAACGTGTCCGGGTACTCACGATTTAGCCAGGGCTTGTCCCTGGGTCGCCATTCGGAGCTGGTGTCGGTGGCCACTGTGGAGTTGTCCGGGAGGGAAGCTCTCTCTTTCTTGGACGCTTCGGACTCCAGACGCACGGAGGCCGTCCTTTTCTTTCTCCCCCCCCCTCAGGGGGGTGGCTTTCTTCTTCTTCCTCTTCTTCCTCGTCGTCCTCGGTGGCGGAGGAATGAATCTTGGCGTCTTCGGACATCGCGTCCGAAGTGCCCTTATTACGGAGGCCACCTCTGGTTCCCTTGGCCTTCTTCTCCGGCGCTTGATAGGGCACCGGAACCAGCATCTTCGTCAGAAGTGGAATTTTTGGGTCTTCGGGCAGCGGAGCCGGACAGTGAATCTGCTCCGCCTTCTTTGTCCAGCCCTGAGAGAATCAGTAGGCAGGCTTAGGCGTGTTCCTCGAGTATGCAAGTAAAGGATACACCTTGAAAACATGAAAAAACTTACCGAACTAGCAGGATGGGCCAAGTCGTGCCCACGGTCCTTGGACGTGTTCGGCCATGTCTCACCGGACATGAAAAGCACCTTCCATATGTCTTCGTGCGTGGTGCCGAAGAACTGCAGCAAGGTCTGGTGCTTGACCGGATCGTACTCCCACAAATGGCACGTCAGCACGGAAGGATCCGGCAAATTAGCATCACCTGGATCACATTGACGAGCTTGATTTTCTTGTCCATCATGCTCTTGATGCGCGTCTGAGGCATTGTCAGCTCGTCCGGCAAAGACCAGTGCAGGCCCTTCTCCGGCCAGGAGGTGAGCCGCATCGGGGGTACAGACCGGAATTCGGGAGCCGCGGCCCAGGTGGTGCCGCGCGGCTTAGTGATATAGAACCATGATTTCTGCCACCCTTTGGCTGTCTCCACGAAGGAGCCTTCGGGCCATGTGACGTTGGGCATCTTGCTCACCATGGCTCCTCCGCACTCTGCGTATTGGCCACTCACCACCTTCGGCTTCACATTGAAGATCTTTAGCCACAATCCAGAGTGGGGTGCGATGTGGAGGAAGGCCTCACACACGACAATGGATGCTGAGATGTTGAGGAAAGCATTTGGGGCTAGATCCTGGAAATCTAGCCTGTAGTAGAACATGAGACTATGGACGAATGGGTGGAGAGGAAATCCCAGCCCGTGGACGAAGTGGGGGATGAAGACCACCCTCTCATGGGGCTCCTGGGTAGGGATGATCTGTCCCTTGGCCGGAAGCCGGTGGGCGATTTCCTTGGCCAAATACCCGGCCTCCCAGAGCTTCTTAATGTCCTTATCCTTGACGGAGGAGACCATTGAAGGAAATATGCCCTAGAGGCAATAATAAAGTTATTATTTATTTCCTTATATCATGATAAATGTTTATTATTCATGCTAGAATTGTATTAACTGGAAACATAATACATGTGTGAATACATAGACAAACAGAGTGTCACTAGTATGCCTCTACTTGACTAGCTCGTTAATCAAAGATGGTTATGTTTCCTAACCATAGACAAAAGAGTTGTTATTTGAGTAACGAGGTCACATCATTAGTTGAATGATCTGATTGACATGACCCATTCCATTAGCTTAGCACACGATCGTTTAGTATGTTGCTATTGCTTTCTTCATGACTTATACATGTTCCTATGACTATGAGATTATGCAACTCCCGTTTACCGGAGGAACACTTTGGGTGCTACCAAACGTCACAACGTAACTGGGTGATTATAAAGGAGCATTACAGGTGTCTCCAAAAGTAGATGTTGGGTTGGCGTATTTCGAGATTAGGATTTTTCACTCCGATTGTCGGAGAGGTATCTCTGGGCCCTCTCGGTAATACACATCACATAAGCCTTGCAAGCATTACAACTAATATGTTAGTTGTGAGATGATGTATTACGGAACGAGTAAAGAGACTTGCCGGTAACGAGATTGAACTAGGTATTGGATACCGACGATCGAATCTCGGGCAAGTAACATACCGATGACAAAGGGAGCAACGTATGTTGTTATGCGATCTGACCGATAAAGATCTTCGTAGAATATGTAGGAGCCAATATGGGCATCCAGGTCCCGCTATTGGTTATTGATCGGAGACGTGTCTCGGTCATGTCTACATTGTTCTCGAACCCGTAGGGTCCGCACGCTTAAGGTTACGATGACAGTTATATTATGAGTTTACATGTTTTGATGTACCGAAGGAGTTCGGAGTCCCGGATGAGATTGGGGACATGACGAGGAGTCTCGAAATGGTCGAGACGTAAAGATTCATATATTGGATGATATGGTTAGGCCAAGGGGTCAAGCCCATGAGGCTTTAGATCGGTGCAAAAGGAGTTTTGCGGAGTCCAGGGGGCCAAACGCCGGAGACCCTGGCGTCTGGCCCTGGGCCAGACGCCGAGGCCCATGGCGTCTGGGCCAGACGCCAAGGATTGTGGCGTTTGGTCCTGGAGTCCGAGTGGGACTCTTGCCTTTCGCGAAAAACCGACTTTGAGGAGGCTTTTGCTCCAAGTTTCGACCCCGGGGCTCAACATATAAATAGAGGGGCAGGGCTAGCACCAAAGACACAACAATTGATCCCTTGGATCTCTTAGCCGTGTGTGGTGCCCCCCTCCACCATAGTCCACCTCGATAATATCGTAGCGGTGCTTAGGCGAAGCCCTGCGACGGTAGAACATCAAGATCGTCACCACACCGTCGTGCTGACGGAACTCTCCCTCGACACTCGGCTGGATCGGAGTTCGAGGGACGTCATCGAGCTGAACGTGTGCTAGAACTCGGAGGTGCCGTAGTTTCGGTGCTTGATCGGTCGGGCCGTGAAGACGTACAACTACATCAACCGCGTTGTGCTAACGCTTCCGCTTACGGTCTACAAGGGTATGTAGACAACACTCTCCCCTCTCGTTGCTATATCATCACCATGATCTTGCGTGTGCGTAGGAAAATTTTGAAATTACTACGTTCCCCAACAGTGGCATCCGAGCCTAGGTTATTTATGTTGATGTTATATGCACGAGTAGAACACAAGTGAGTTGTGGACGATACAAGTCATACTGCCTACCAGCATGTCATACTTTGGTTCGGCGGTATTGTTGGACGAGACGACCCGGACCAACCTTACGCGTACGCTTACGCGAGACCGGTTCCCTCGACGTGCTTTGCACAGAGATGGCTTGCGGGCGACTGTCTCTCCAACTTTAGTTGAACCAAGTATGGCTACGCCCGGTCCTTTCGAAGGTTAAAACGGAGTCTATTTGACAAACTATCGTTGTGGTTTTGATGCGTAGGTGAGATTGGTTCTTACTTAAGCCCGTAGCAGCCACGTAAAACATGCAACAACAAAGTAGAGGACGTCTAACTTGTTTTGGCAGGGCATGTTGTGATGTGATATGGTCAAAGCATGATGCTGAATTTTATTGTATGAGATGATCATGTTTTGTAACCGAGTTATCGGCAACTGGCAGGAGCCATATGGTTGTCGCTTTATTGTATGCAATGCAATCGCGATGTAATGCTTTACTTTATTACTAAACGGTAGTGATAGTCGTGGAAGCATAAGATTGGCGAGACGACAACGATGCTACGATGGAGATCAAGGTGTCGCGTCGGTGACGATGGTGATCATGACGGTGCTTCGGAGATGGAGATCACATGCACAAGATGATGATGGCCATATCATATCACTTATATTGATTGCATGTGATGTTTATCTTTTTATGCATCTTATCTTGCTTTGATTGACGGTAGCATTATAAGATGATCTCTCACTAAATTATCAAGAAGTGTTCTCCCTGAGTATGCACCGTTGCGAAAGTTCTTCGTGCTGAGACACCACGTGATGATCGGGTGTGATAGGCTCTACGTTCAAATACAACGGGTGCAAACCAGTTGCGCACGCAGAATACTCAGGTTAAACTTGACGAGCCTAGCATATGCAGATATGGCCTCGGAACACGGATACCGAAAGGTCGAGCGTGAATCATATAGTAGATATGATCAACATAATGATGTTCACCGATGGAACTACTCCATCTCACGTGATGATCGGACATGGTTTAGTTGATTTGGATCACGTAATCACTTAGAGGATTAGAGGGATGTCTATCTAAGTGGGAGTTCTTTAAATAATATGATTAATTGAACTTTAATTTATCATGAACTTAGTCCTGATAGTATTTTGCAAATTATGTTGTAGATCAATAGCTCGCGTTGTTGCTTCCCTGTGTTTATTTCGATATGTTCCTAGAGAAAATCATGTTGAAAAATGTTAGTAGCAATGATGCGGATTGGATCCGTGATCTGAGGTTTATCCTCATTGTTGCACAGAAGAATTATGTCCTTGATGCACCGCTAGGTGACAGACCTATTGCAGGAGCAGATGCAGACGTTATGAACGTTTGACTGGCTCAATATGATGACTACTTAATAGTTTAGTGCACCATGCTTAAACAGCTTAGAATCGGGACTTCAAAGACGTTTTGAACGTCATGGACCATATGAGATGTTCCTGGAGTTGAAGTTAATATTTCAAGCAAATACCCGAGTTGAGAGATATGAAGTCTCCAACAAGTTCTATAGCTAAAAGATGGAGGAGAATCGCTCAACTAGTGAGCATGTACTTAGATTGTCTGGGTACTTCAATCGCTTGAATCAAGTGGGAGATTATCTTCCAGATAAGATAGTGATTGACAGAATTCTCTAGTCACCACCACCAAGTTAGTAGAACTTCGTGATGAACTATAATGCAAGGGATGACGTAAACAATTCCCGAGCTCTTCGTGATGCTAAAATCGACGAAGGTAGAAATCAAGAAAAACATCAAGTGTTGATGGTAGACAAGACCACTAGTTTCAAGAAAAGGGCAAAGGGAAGAAGGGGAACTTCAAGAAGAACGGCAAGCGAGTTGCTGCTCAAGTGAAGAAGCCCAAGTCTGGTCCTAAGCCTGAGACTAAGTGCTTCTACTACAAAGGGATTGGTCACTGGAAGCGGAACTACCCCAAGTGATTGGCGGATAAGAAGGATGGCAAAGTGAACATAAGTATATTTGATATACATGTTATTGATGTGTACTTTACTAGTGTTTATAGCAAACCCCTTAGTATTAGGTACTAGTTCAGTTGCTAAGATTAGTAACTCGAAACGGGAGTTGCAGAATAAACAAAGACTAGTTGAAGGGGAAGTGACGATGAGTGTTGGAAGTAGTTCCAAGATTAATATGATCATCATCGCACACTCCCTATACTTTCGGGATTAGTGTCGAAACTAAATAAGTGTTATTTGGTGTTGGCGTTGAGCATGAATATGATTTGATCATGTTTATTGCAATACGGTTATTTATTTAAGTAAGAGAATAAACTGTTGTTCTGTTTACATGAATAAAACCTTATATGGTTACACACCCAATGAAAAATGGTTCATTGGATTTCGATCGTAGTGATACACATATTCATAATATTGAAACCAAAAGATGCAAAGTTAATAATGATAGTGCAACTTATTTGTGGCACTGCCGTTTGGGTCATATCGGTGTAAAGCGCATGAAGATACTCCATAAAGATGGATTTTTGGAATCACTTGGTTATGAATCATTTGATGCTTGCGAACCGTGCCTTTTGGGCAAGATGACTAAAACTCCGTTCTCCAGAACAATGGAACGTGCTACTGACTTATTGGAAATAATACATACCGATGTATGCAATCCAATGAGTGTTTATGCTTGTGGCAAGTATCATTATTTTCTGATCTTCACAGATGATTTGAGCAGATATGAGTATATCTACTTAATGAAACACAAGTCTGAGACATTTGAAAAGTTCAAAGAATTTCAGAGTGAAGTGAAAAATCATCGTAACAAGAAAATAAAGTTTCTACGATCTAATCGTGGAGAAGAGTATTTGAGTTACGAGTTTGGCCTTCAGTTAAAAACAATGTGAAATAGTTTCACTACTCATGCCACCTGGAACACCACAATGGTGTGTCCGAACGTCATAATTGTACTTTATTGGATATGGTGCAACCTATGATGTTTCTTACCGATTTACCAATATAGTTTTGGGATCATGCATTAGAGACAACTGCATTCACATTAAATAGGGCACCATCTAAATCCGTTGAGACGACACTATATGAACTGTGGTTTAGCAAGAAACCAAAGTTGTCGTTTCTTAAAGTTTGGGGTTGCAATGCTTATATGAAAAAATTTCATCCTGATAAGCTCAAACTCAAATCGGAGAAGTGCGTCTTCATAGGATATCCAGAGGAAACTATTGGATACACCTTCTACCACAGATCCGAAGGCAAGATTTTTTTTTTTGCTAAATTCGGAAACTTTCTGGAGAAGGGGTTTCTCTTGAAAGAAGTGAGTGGGAGGAAAGTAGAACTTGACGAGGTAACTGTACCTGCTCCCTTATTGGAAAGTAGTACATCACAGAAAACTGTTTTTGTGACACCTACACCAGTTAGTGAGGAAGCTAATGATGATGATCATGAAACTTCAGAACAAGATACTACTGAACCTCGTAGATCAACCAGAGTAAGATCCGCGCTAGAGTGGTACGGTAATCCTGTTCTGAAAGTCATGCTACTAGATCATGATGAAACCTACGAACTATGAAGAAGCAATGATGAGCCCAGATTCCGCAAAGTGGCTTGAAGCCATGAAATCTGAGATGGGATCCATGTATGAGAACAAAGTATGGACTTTGGTTGACTTGCCCGATGATCGGCAAGCAATTGAGAATAAATGGATCTTTAAGAAGAAGACTGACGCTGATGGTAATGTTACTGTCTACAAAGCTCGACTTGTCGCAAAAGGTTTTCGGCAAGTTCAAGGGATTGACTACGATGAGACCTTCTCACCCGTAGTGATGCTTAAGTCCGTCCGAATCATGTTAGCAATTGCCGCATTTTATGATTATGAAATTTGGCAGATGGATGTCAAAACTGCATTCCTGAATGGATTTCTGGAAGAAGAGTTGTATATGATGCAACCGGAAGGTTTTGTCGATCCAAAGGGAGCTAACAAAGTGTGCAAGCTCCAGCGATCCATTTATGGACTGGTGCAAGCCTCTCGGAGTTGGAATAAACGTTTTGATAGTGTGATCAAAGCATTTGGTTTTATACAGACTTTCGGAGAAGCCTGTATTTACAAGAAAGTGAGTGGGAGCTCTACAACATTTCTGATAAGTATATGTGAATGACATATTGTTGATCGGAAATAATGTAGAATTATTCTGTAAAGCATAAAAGGAGTGTTTGAAAGGAGTTTTTCAAAGAAAGACTTCGGTGAAGCTGCTTACATATTGAGTTTCAAGATCTATAGAGATAGATCAAGACGCTTGATAAGTTTTTTCAATGAGTACATACCTTGACAAGATTTTGAAGTAGTTCAAAATGGAACAATCAAAGAAAGAGTTCTTGCTTGTGTTACAAGGTGTGAAGTTGAGTAAGACTCAAAGCCCGACCACGGCAAAAAAAAATAGAAAGAGAATAAAAGTCATTTCCTATGCCTTTGTCATAGGTTCTATAAAATATGCCATGCTGAGTACCAGATCTATTGTATACCCTGCACTGAGTTTGGCAAGGGAGTACAATAGTGATCTAGGAGTAGATCACTGGACAGCGGTCAAAATTGTCCTTAGTGGAATAAGGATATGTTTCTCTATTATGGAAGTGAAAAAAGGTTCGTCGTAAAGGGTTACGCCGATGCAAGTTTGACACTAATCTAGATGACTCTAAGTCTCAATCTAGATACATATTGAAAGTGGGAGCAATTAGCTAGAGTAGCTCCATGCAGAGCATTGTTGACATAGAAATTTGCAAAATACATGAGGATCTGAATGTGGCAGACCCGTTGACTAAGATTCTCTCACAAGCAAATCATGATCACACCTTAGTACTCCTTGGGTGTTAATCACATAGCGATGTGAACTAGATTACTGAATCTAGTAAACCCTTTGGGTGTTGGTCACATAGCGATGTGAACTATGGGTGTTAATCACATGGTGATGTGAACTATTGCTGTTAAATCACATGGCGATGTGAACTAGATTATTGACTCTAGTGCAAGTGGGAGACTGAAGGAAATATGCCCTAGAGGCAATAATAAAGTTATTATTTATTTCCTTATATCATGATAAATGTTTATTATTCATGCTAGAATTGTATTAACCGGAAACATAATACATGTGTGAATACATAGACAAACAGAGTGTCACTAGTATGCCTCTACTTGACTAGCTCGTTAATCAAAGATGGTTATGTTTCCTAACCATAGACAAAAGAGTTGTTATTTGAGTAACGAGGTCACATCATTAGTTGAATGATCTGATTGACATGACCCATTCCATTAGCTTAGCACACGATCGTTTAGTATGTTGCTATTGCTTTCTTCATGACTTATACATGTTCCTATGACTATGAGATTATGCAACTCCCATTTACCGGAGGAACACTTTGGGTGCTACCAAACGTCACAATGTAACTGGGTGATTATAAAGGAGCATTACAGGTGTCTCCAAAAGTATATGTTGGGTTGGCGTATTTCGAGATTAGGATTTGTCACTCCGATTGTCGGAGAGGTATCTCTGGGCCCTCTCGGTAATACACATCACATAAGCCTTGCAAGCATTACAACTAATATGTTAGTTGTGAGATGATGTATTACGGAACGAGTAAAGAGACTTGCCGGTAACGAGATTGAACTAGGTATTGGATACCGACGATCGAATCTCGGGCAAGTAACATACCGATGACAAAGGGAACAACGTATGTCGTTATGCGGTCTGACCGATAAAGATCTTCGTAGAATATGTAGGAGACAATATGGGCATCCAGGTCCCGCTATTGGTTATTGACCGGAGACGTGTCTCGGTCATGTCTACATTGTTCTCGAACCCGTAGGGTCCGAACGCTTAAGGTTACGATGACAGTTATATTATGAGTTTACATGTTTTGATGTACCGAAGGAGTTCGGAGTCCCGGATGAGATTGGGGACATGACGAGGAGTCTCGAAATGGTTGAGACGTAAAGATTCATATATTGGATGATATGGTTAGGCCAAGGGGTCAAGCCCATGAGGCTTTAGATCGGTGCAAAAGGAGTTTTGCGGAGTCCAGGGGGCCAAACACCGGAGACCCTGGCGTCTGGCCCTGGGCCAGACGCCGAGGCCCATGGCGTCTGGGCCAGACGCCAAGGATTGTGGCGTTTGGTCCTGGAGTCCGAGTGGGACTCTTGCCTTTCGCGAAAAACCGACTTTGAGGAGGCTTTTGCTCCAAGTTTCGACCCCGGGGCTCAACATATAAATAGAGGGGCAGGGCTAGCACCAAAGACACAACAATTGATCCCTTGGATCTCTTAGCCGTGTGCGGTGCCCCCCTCCACCATAGTCCACCTCGATAATATCGTAGCGGTGCTTAGGCGAAGCCCTGCGACGGTAGAACATCAAGATCGTCACCACGCCGTCGTGCTGACGGAACTCTCCCTCGACACTCGGTTGGATCGGAGTTCGAGGGACGTCATCGAGCTGAACGTGTGCTAGAACTCGGAGGTGCCGTAGTTTCGGTGCTTGATCGGTCGGGCCGTGAAGACGTACGACTACATCAACCGCGTTGTGCTAACGCTTCCGCTTACGGTCTACAAGGGTATGTAGACAACACTCTCCCCTCTCGTTGCTATATCATCACCATGATCTTGCGTGTGCGTTGGAAAATTTTGAAATTACTACGTTCCCCAACAACCATCCAATTGCCCTGCACTCCGGATCCGTACATGGTTGGAGTGGTTTCTTGGGGCGGAAAAGATGAGAACTTGGGCTCTGGAGCTTTACATTGAGGGAGGCGGAGAGAGAGAAGGTGTGGGTGAAAGGGGTAAATCTTTATCTCTTTATAAAGGCAGTGAATATCAAGTGCCTCCCCACTCACCTATTCCCCAAGGGCCGTCCAAGCGGCACGGTTGGGTTACCCACGCCCGTATTGATGAGAATCCTGCAATAAGGGGACACCATCTCTGCTTTGACAAGATGTGCCAATGAAACCGCATCTCGAAATATGGAGCGGCATGCTAAAAACGGTTCGAATAATGGCCGGGCGGCGACGTGATGTCATGCTACAAAAAGTTGTCAGCAGATTGGACTCATGAAATACTATACTCTCTGCGGTTCTGTGTGGTATTTGTTTTGCAAAGACGGACACATTTTCTATATTCGAAGGATGCTCTGGAGTATTCGGAGGAGGAACCCGCCTTGCAATGCCGAAGACAATCTGCGCACCGGACACCTCGTCATTGAAGCCTGGTTCAGGGGCTACTGAGGGAGTCCTGGATTAAGGGGTCCTCGGGCCTCCGGCCTATTGACATGGGTCGGGCTGATAGGCTGTGAAGATACAAGACCAAAGACTCTCACATGTGTCTAGATGGGACTCTCCTTGGCGTGGAAGGCAAGCTTGCTGTTCGGATATTTAGATTCCTTTCTCTGCAACCGACTTTGTACAACCCTAGTCCCCCTCGGTGTCTATATAAACCAGAGGGCTTAGTCCATAGAGGCAATCATAATCATACAGGCTAGACTTCTAGGGTTTTAGCCATTACGATCTTGTGGTAGATCAACTCTTGTAATACTCATATTCATCAAGATCAATCAAGCAGGAAGTAGGGTATCACCTCCACAGAGGGGGCCCTAACCTGGGTAAACATCGTGTTCCTCGCCTCCTATTACCATCAACCTTACGCATAGCTTGGGACCCCTACTCGAGATCCGCCGTTTTTGACACCGACAATCATCACCATGGAGATCACCTGCAATATTTATAGACAAGAAAGATGGTGGTCTCATAATGTGCGTGGACTACCGTCAGTTGAACGATGTCACCATCAAGAACAAATACCCGCTACCAAGGATTGATGATTTGTTCGATCATCTCAGTGGTGCAAAAGTATTTTCCAAGATTGATTTAAGGACCGGATATCATCAACTGAAGATCAAGCAGGAAGATATTCCTAAGACCGTGTTCACTACCCGTTACGGTCTCTATGAATATACGGTGATGTCCTTCGGTCTCACAAATGCTCCCGCCTTTTTCATGAGTATGATGAATAAGGTGTTCATGGAATTCTTGGATAAGTTTGTTGTGGTTTTCATCGATGATATTCTCATATACACTAAAGGTGATGAACAACACAAGGAACACCTCCGAGCAGTCTTACAAAGACTCTGTGACCATCAACTGTATGCAAAATTTAGCAAGTGTGAGTTTTGGCTCAAAGAGGTCGGATTTCTAGGGCATGTTCTATTAGCAGAAGGTACCGCAATGGATCCCAGCAAAGTGAAAGATGTGCTTGATTGGGTAGAACCCACGACGGTATCCGAAGTCTGGAATTTTCTTGGATTAGCCGGATACTACCATCGGTTCATCAAAGGATTCTCCAAAATTGTCAAGCCAATGACAGAACTCCTCAAGAAAGACAAGAAGTTTGAATGGACTGAGGATTCTTGCTACCTCTTGAGCACTGCGTTGGGTTTCCCTTGAAGAGGAAAGGGTGATGCAGCTAAGTAGCGTAAGTATTTCCCTCAGTTTTTGAGAACCAAGGTATAAATCCAGTAGGAGGCTCCTTAAAAGTCCCTCGTACCTACACAAAGAAACAAGAACCTCGCAACCAACATGATAAAGGGGTTGTCAATCCCTACACGGTAACTTGCGAAAGTGAGATCCGATAGAGATAATAAGAAAAGATAAATATTTTTGGTATTTTTATGATATAGATTGGAAAGTAAAGATGCAAATAAAAGTAGATGGAAAACTTATATGATAAAAGATAGACCGGGGGCCATAGGTTTCACTAGTGGCTTCTCTCAAGATAGCATAAGTATTATGGTGGGTGAACGAATTATTGTCGAGAAATTGATAGAAAAGTTCATAGTTATGAGAATATCTAGGCATTATCATGTATATAGGCATCACGTCCGCAATAAATAGATCGAAATGATTCTGCATCTACTACTATTACTCCACACATCGACCGACTCCTGCCTGCATCTAGAGTATTAAGTTCATAAGAACTGAGTAACGCATTAAGAAAGATGACATGATGTAGAGGGATAAACTCAAACAATATGATATAAACCCCATCTTTTTATCCTCGATGGCAACAATACAATACGTGCCTTGCTGCCCCTGCTGTCACTGGGAAAGGACACCACAAGATTAAACCCAAAGCTAAGCACTTCTCCCATTGCAAGAAAGATCAATCTAGGAGGCCAAACCAAACTGATAATTCGAAGAGACTTGCAAACATAACTAATCACACATAAAAGAATTCAGAGGAGATTCAAATATTTCTCATAGAAAAACTTGATCATAAACCCACAATTCTTCAGATCTCGACAAACACACTTCAAAAAGAGTTACATCAAAGAGAGAGAAGAGAGAGAAGAAGCCATGTAGCTAATAACTATGGACGTGAAGGTCTGTGGTAAACTACTCACAACTAATCGGAGAGGCCTTGGAGATGATGTACAGGCCCTCCATGGTTGATTCCCCCTCCGGTGGAGCACCGACGAAGGCTCCAAGATGGGATCTCGCAGATGCAGAAGGTTGCGGCGGTGGAAATAGTTTTTCGTGGTGCTCCTCGATGTTATCGGGGTACGTGGATATATATAGGAGGAAGAAGTAGGTCGGTTGAGCCACGAGGGGCCCACGAGGGTGGGGGGCGCGCCCACCCCCCTGGGGCGCGCCGGGCACCCTCGTGGCTGCCTTGTTTGCTGCTTGATGTCCACTCCAAGTCTCCTAGATTGCTTTCGTTCTGAAAAGATCGCTCCCGAAGGTTTCATTCCGTTTGGACTCCGTTTGATATTCCTTTTCTTTGAAACACTAAAATAGGCAAAAAAAGAGCAATTCGGGTTGGGCCTCTGGTTAGTAGTTTAGTCCCAAAAATGATATAAAAGTGTAAAGTAAAGCCCATAAACATCCAAAACGGGTAATATAATAGCATGGAACAATCAAAAATTATAGATACGTTGGAGATGTATCAAGCATCCCCAAGCTTAATTCCTGCTCGTCCTCGAGTAGGTAAATGATAAAAACAGAATTTTTGATGTGGAATGCTACCTAGCATAATTCTCAATGTAATCTTATTTATTGTGGCATAAATGTTCAGATCCAAATGATTCAAGACAAAAGTTCATATTGAAATAAGAAATAGTAATACTTCAAGCATACTAAGAAAGAAATCATGTCTTCTCAAAATATCATGGCATTAGAGGGTTCATCCCTACAAAATCATATAGTTAGGCTATGTTTCATTTTCATCACACAAAATACTCCCATCAAGAACAACCCCGGTTTCAGCCAAGCAATTGGTTCATACTTTTTAACGCTCTTCAGCTTTTTTCAACTCTCACGCAATACATGAGCGCGAGCCATGGATATAGCACTATGGGTGGAATAGAATATGATGATGAAGGTTGTGTGGATAAGACAAAAAATAGAAAGTCTCACATTGAGGAGGCTAATTAACGGGCTATGGAGATGCCCATCAATTGATGTCAACATGAGGAGTAGGGATTGCCATGCAACAGATGCACTAGAGCTATAAATGTATGAAAGCTCAACAAAAGAAACTAAGTGGGTGTGCATCCAACTTGCTTGCTCACGAAGACCTAGGGCATTTTGAGGAAGCCCATCGTTGGAATATACAAGACAAGTTCCATAATGAAAAATTCCCAGTAGTATAATGAGACTCTCTATATGAAGAACATGGTGCTACTTTGAAGCACAAGTGTGGAAAAAGATAGTATTTGGACCTTTTTTTATTTGGTCTTTTTTCTTTGGCCTTTCTTTTTTTTCTTTGGCCTTTTTTTAAGGGACAATGCTCTAATAATGATGATCATCACACTTCTATTTATTTACAACTCATGAATTACAACTCAAAACTAGAACAAGATATGACTCTATATGAATGCCTCCGGCGGTGTACCAGGATGAGCAATGAATCAAGAGTGACATGTATGAAAAATTATGAAGGTGGCTTTGCCACAAATACGATGTCAACAACAGGATCATGCAAGGCAATATGACAATGATGATGCGTGTCATGATAAAAGGAACGGTGGAAAGTTGCATGGCAATATATCTCAGAATGGCTATGGAAATGCCATAATAGGTAGGTATGGTGGCTTGATGACCCACAAGTATAGGGGATCTATCGTAGTCCTTTCTATAAGTAAGAGTGTCTGTCGGTGTACTAGAATAGGGGTACCCTAGTACCCCGAACTTGTGCACGGGCAGTTGCAGCACCCCGCCGCAAAGGCTTGCCGGGCGAACGCCAAGATCCCCCAAGGTTCCCGTGGAGCCATCCAAGAACAAAGTATTTAAGATAAGGAGACAAGACCCCGGCAAGAGGAGCTTGCGGGGAAGGCCAACCAAGGCGCTCCAAGGAACTTGCCGCCACGCGCTCCGGCAAGGCAACAAGGCCCTGGCAAGAGGAGCTTGTCGGGAAGACTAAACAAGGTACCCCGAGGCCCGGTGAGCGACGAGCTTCTGGACCCGGCGAGATAACAACAGCGGCAAGGCGCTTGCCGCGGCAGGCGGCCACTCTGCGCCCACGCTCCAGCGCATCCACCAACGTGTCGCTCTGGGGGCCTCTCCGGGCGCGCGTGGCGGGAGGCTGTGCAGCCAGCGGTGCGCAGTGGCATGCGAAGCTGACAAGATCGCCATCGTGGCGAATGGTGGCGCCCCTAACGGTCCTTTTCTGCACTGTTCGGGCGACTCAGACGGGCATTTAATGCCCTTGTCCCCTGCCGTCAGGGTTAGGTAGGGTGCACTGTACAAGCAACTGTATCACCTACCTCGCTTTTTACGTTTTTACCCTCCTCTGCGTTGCCACCTGTTGGTGACCCCTTTAGCGTATAAAAGGAGGCCCATGCACAACGTAGAGGGGGTTCGGAGGTTCGGACAGTTTGCTTCGATTCATTCGTAGCCCAGAAAACATCACACTCTCTCGCTCGAGAGCAAGAACACCAGATAATACAACCAGACAAGCAGTAGTAGGAGTGTTATCTCTCCGGAGAGCTCCAAAGCTGGGTAAACTGCTCGTGTGCCTCGCCTCGATCTGCTCTTCGTGCGACCTCCGCCCCCCGCCGAACCGAAAGGGGCCCGGTCCGCCGGCCCCATAGGTGTTCGTGGATCAGTTTCCCCGACATCTTTGGCGCGCCAGGTAGGGGGGCTGTTGAGATTGTGTGAACCAGATCCGGCGTTCACACGAGCTAGATCTTTATTCCCTTCATCAACATGCCACCGAAGAAGAAGACTTCGGCGGCAGCCGCTCCATCCACGTCACTTCCGCCACCGTTGGAGCAAACGAGTGGTGGGATGGACGCCGGCGGAAGAAAGGACGTCGACGAGGAAGCTCATGATGCCGCCAGGTCCAAGAACAAGGCTGCACAAACCTCGGCGACTGTACATGTTCCACGCCACTCTCAGGAGGCGCAAGATCAACAGCGTCATGGCACTAGCAGTGCCATACGCATGATAGCCCAAGACCAAGCTGGTGGATCTCGGGGCGCTCAAGACCAGCATGCACGCCAGCGTGCTGGCACGAGCGGGGCACGGTCGCCTGGACGGGATACTGCTCCTTCTAACATAGTTAGAAGTTCGAGCACGTCCCGCTCCTCGCGCCGTCCGCCACTGCCACCCACCACTCCAGCAGAAGCTTTGGCGCGAGCTCAACTTCTCCTAGATTACCCTCCGACGTCGGACAAGATCGACGAATGGAGGGCCACCATTCAGAGTCTCATCGCTACGCCAACGGCGACACTCCACGGCGGCCGAGCGCGTCGCCGCCGCGGCAGGACCGCCGGACGCGAGCCGGTGGCGACGAAACGGGCGGAGGTGCAACTACCATGCAATCACCGCCCCGAAGGCCAAGATCGCCGACTCGCCGGATCCACCTCGACAGCGACTCCACTGCATCGTCGGATCCACGAGCTCGTCGCGATCAGCGCCAAGTTCTTCATGATCGACAACAAGAAGACGCTCGAACCCGCATCGAGCGCCGAAGAGAAGCGCGACGTCAATCCGACAAGCGCGCTGGGCCCTCTGTTGACATGCATGCGCCAGGGGAACCAGGCGATCTGCCGTACGCGGTAGGTTGTCCTGCGTTCACTCGTGAGCTGCGGCAAGTCCAGTGGCCCAGTACAAAGAACTTCAAGCCAGACGTACCGGAGAAGTACGACGGCAAGACGCATCCGTCAGAGTTCCTCAGCATCTACACCATTGCGGTGCAAGCTGCCGGGGGACGAGATGACAAGATCCTTGCCAACTACTTCCCGCTGGTGCTCAAGCCCAATGTCAGATCCTGGCTCATGCACTTGCCGGACAACTCCATATCCTCTTGGGCTGATCTGTGCCATCAGTTTGTCGGCGCCTTTACCGGCGGACACAAGCCTCATGGCCAGGAGAGTGATCTTCATCTGCTCGCCCAGAAGGAAGGAGAGCCCCTGCGCAAGTACATTCAGAGATTCAGTAGTGTGCAGCACAACATCCCAGACGTCCACCCTGCCACGGTGATCAGCGCGTTCCATCAGAACGTGCGGAACCGCAGGATGCGGGAGGAAATGGCGATGTGCAAGATCAGGGACGTCAGTGAGTTATATGCACTGGCCGACAAGTGTGCGCGTGCTGAGGAAGGGAGGAGACTCCCCGGAGAAAATATAGGAGCGGGAGGATCTGACAGCGAAGATGCTGCCCCGACAAGGAAAAACCGGCGGCGGAACAACAGAAGGAGGAAAGGCAAAGAAGTGCTAGTTGTTGAGCAGTCCGGCAACGGTGGTAGCGCCAAGGAAGCCAAAGCTGGTGACTCCGGCAAGGAGGTTGCCATGGAGGTGGCGGTCACCGACAAGCAGGACGGCACCAACAAGCAGTATTGCAAGATTCACCGCACCAAGGGCCATGATCTTCAGAACTGTAAGAGGGTCGAGCAGCTTGTTGAGCAACAGAAAGCTGAATACGAGCGGCGCGACAAAGAGAAGGCCCAGGAAGGAGCTGGTGGGTCCGGCAAGAAACGTCCCGGCCGAGGAGGACGCCGCGGCAAGGCCAAGCAGCGGCAAGGAGACAGACCTCCCCGTGGCCGCGACAAGGATGAAGATGATAACGAAGACGAAGATATGGATGATGAGGAGACTGATGAGCAGGAGTTCCAGAAAGCCACAGAGGTCCTATGCGTTGACGGTGGTGCTTCTCTGCATGCCTCGCATCGCCAGCTCAAGCAGTGGGTGCAGGAAGTTAATGCAGCAGAACCACCCATCGAGTCACGCAAGCCTCTGAAATGGTCCGGCACGCCTATCATCTTTGATATTGAGGACCACCCGGATCGCATAACTGCGGTCGCGTGCTTGCCGATGTTGGTTTCACCAACAATCCGCAACCTCAAGGTCACTAAGATGCTAGTTGACGGCGGGGCCGGCTTGAACCTGATCTCCTCCGCGGTGCTCCAGAATCTCCAGATCCCTGACAGCGAGCTCGAAGAGACCGGCACATTTCAAGGAATCAACCCGGGAAGGAGCAAGCCAAAGGGAAAGATCACGTTGCCGGTAACATTTGGCAGCGAGCTGAACTTCAGGACCGAGAGGGTCACGTTTGACGTTGCCGACTTTCCATTGCCTTACATTGGAATCCTTGGCCGACCGGCACTCGCCAAGTTCATGGCAGCCTCTCACTATGCGTACAACGTACTGAAAATGCCAGGCCCAATAAGTGTCATCTCTGTCCCTGGCGACAAGAAGGATGCTCTTATCTGTGCCGACAAGATCTACCGGGAAGCCGCAGCCGCAGCAGAACGAAGGACACTTGCCGCTGAAGCTCCCGGGGGGAAGAAGAAGACCAAGTCCGGCAAGAGCTCTGATGCCCACTCCGGCAAGCGCACTTCTTCGGAGTGCTGCGCTACCGTCGAGGACGCACCATCGAGCTCCACCGGCAAGTGTAAGAAGGCAATGGCAGCTCCACCTGAGACTAAGAAGGTGTCCGCCAAGGAGGATGGCACTGGTGGTACCTTCACCATCAGCGCCACTCTTGACCCCAAATAGGAAAGCGCGCTCGTTGCTTTCCTGCGGGCGAATGTCGACGTGTTTGCGTGGCAACCGTCTGATATCCCCGGTGTTCCCAGGAAAGTGATTGAGCACCACCTTGCCGTCTGTCCTCATGCGCGGCCCGTCAAGCAGAGAGTCAGGAAGCAGGCAGTAGAGCGCCAAGAATTCATCGCAGAAGAAATCAAGAAGTTGGAAGCAGCAGGCCTTGTCAGAGGAGTACTCCATCCCACGTGGTTGGCCAATCCTGTTGTTGTGCGCAAAGCTAACGGGAAATGGAGACTTTGTATTGACTTCACTGATGTTAATAAAGCTTGTCCCAAAGACCCATTTCCCTTGCCGCGTATTGACCAGATTGTTGACTCCACAGCCGGATGTGATTTGCTTTCATTTCTTGATGCATACTCAGGATACCATCAGATCTTCATGGCAGAAGAAGATGAAGAGAAAACCGCATTTATCACCCCGTGTGGCACGTACTGCTTCGTACGGATGCCTTTCGGTTTGAAGAATGCTGGTTCAACATTCACAAGGGTAGTCCACCATGCTTTTGAGCCGCAAATGCACAGAAATGTGGAAGCTTACATGGATGACATAGTGGTCAAGAGCAAGAACAAGGCGACCCTGATTCAAGATTTAGACGAAACATTTTCAAACCTGCGCAAGATCAACCTCAAGCTTAACCCCGAGAAGTGCGTGTTTGGAGTCCCTTCCGGCAAGCTTCTCGGGTTCTTCGTGTCTCAGCGGGGAATTGAAGCCAATCCCGACAAGATCAAAGCCATCGAGCAGATCGAAGCACCAAAGCGCGTCAAGGATGTACGAAGGCTTGTCGGTTGCGTGGCTGCTCTCAGCAGGTTTATCTCTAGATCTGCCGAGCGCGCCCTGCCATTTTTCAAAATTTTGGAAAACGCAGGCCCAATGAAATGGACTCCGGAAGCGGAGGCTGCGCTGCAGGACTTGAAGAGATACCTGTCCTCCACTCCGACGCTTGTCGCACCTAAGCCGCAAGAGAAGTTGCTGCTATATATAGCGGCAACCAATCAAGTGGTTAGTGTTGCGTTAGTGGCGGAGAGGGAGGCGGATGATGAGCCAGCTACCACGGCAGATCCATCCAGCGACAAGCAAGGGGCTTCGTCGACAAGCTCTGGTCCTGACAAACATGGGTTTGCGCAGGAACATGATAAGATGCCAAGGAGCGCCCAGTTTACTTTGACAGTTCTCTTCTGCAAGGAGCTAGATCAAGGTACTCTGGTGTGCAGAAGTTGCTTTTCGGCCTCCTCATGGCCTCGAGAAAGCTGCGCCATTACTTCCAAGCACATGAGATCACAGTCGTCACTCGCTTTCCGCTGAAGAGGATACTACAAAATCTAGAAGCAATGGGCAGGATTGTCGAGTGGGCGCTGGAACTGTCAAGCTTTGGCCTCAAGTTTGAGAGCACCTCAACTATCCAAAGCAGAGCATTGGCAGAGTTCATAGCAGAGTGGACGCCAACCCCAGATGAAGAAATTCCAGAAGCGAGCATCCCCGTCAAAGAGGCAAGCAAAGAGTGGCTGATGTACTTTGATGGTGCCTTCTCGCTGCAAGGCGCCGGTGCAGGCGTGCTGCTTGTCGCACCCACCGGAGAACACCTCAAGTAAGTAGTCCAGATGCACTTTCCCAAAGAGCAAGCAACCAACAATACTGCAGAGTATGAAGGATTGCTTGCCGGTCTAAGAATCGCAGCAGACCTTGGGATCAAGAAGCTCATTGTCAGGAGTGACTCACAGCTTGTCGTCCAACAAGTGAACAAGAACTACCAGAGTCCTTTGATGGAAGCGTATGTCGATGAAGTGAGGAAGCTAGAAGAGCACTTTGACGGCCTACAAATGGAGCATATCCCAAGAGCTCAGAATGATATTGCTGACGGCCTGTCAAAGTGCGCCGCACTAAAGTTACCTATGGAACCAAGGATCTTTGTGCTTAAGTTGACTCAACCATCCGTAACGCCCTCAACTGGACAAAGCAAGAAGAGGAAGTTGGTTTCCGGCGACTACTTTCCAGCAGAGCTCCCCGAAGCCGCCGCCAAGAAAGTCCCCAAGATCAACACCAAAGATGCTGAGGGGCAGTCTGCTCCGGCAAGCCTTATGGTTTGTTCCGTTGAAGCAGACGCTCTCGACAAGTTTTGCTCCGGCAAGCTTGCCGGGGAACATCAAGCTCCGGCATGATCACAAGTCCTTGCCGTGGAAGCGAATGTTCCCACAGCAGCAGATGCGCCTTTAGTCCTTGTTGTCGAGCCAAAAGCTCCAGCATGGGCACAGCAGATTGTCCACTTCCTTCAGACAGGAGAACTTCCCGAAGAACAAGAAGAAGCAGAAAGAGTAGCCCGGCAGTCAAGTATGTACCAGTTTGTCGATAGCATACTGTACAGAAGAAGACTCAACGGTGTGAAATTGAAGTGTATTCGCCGGGAAGATGGACAAAAGCTGTTGGCGGAGATACATGGAGGCATATGTGGCCACCACATTGGCGCAAGAGCACTTGCCGGCAAAGCTTTCCGGCAAGGTTTCTTTTGGCCGACAGCCCTCCAGGATGCAACTGCACAAGTAACCAAGTGTGAAGCGTGCCAGTTCCACTCCAAACAGATAAACCAGCCAGCTCAAGCTCTCCAGACAATCCCTTTATCCTGGCCATTTTCGGTCTGGGGGCTCGATATCCTCGGCCCTTTCCCCCGAGCTGTCGGGGGCTTTGAGTACTTGTACGTCGCAATCGACAAGTTCACAAAGTGGCCGGAAGTGCAGCCAGTGAGGAAGGTGACAGCACAGTCAGCAGTCAAGTTCTTCAGGTCGATTGTTTGCCGTTTCGGGATCCCTAACAGGATCATCACCGACAACGGCACGCAATTCACGAGCCGCACCTTCATGCAGTACATCCAAGACCTTGGCGCCAAGGTCTGCTTCACTTCTGTTGCTCATCCAGGAAGCAACGGTCAAGCAGAGAGGGCAAATGCTAAAGTGTTGCGCGGGCTCAAGACCAGAACTTTCGACAGGCTACACAGGTGCGGAAGGAACTGGATCGAGGAGCTGTCGGTGGTTCTTTGGTCGATCAGAACGACGCCAAATCGAGCCACTGGCCAGACACCTTTCGCTCTAGTCTATGGAGCAGAGGCAGTTCTCCCCACGGAACTCGTATACGGATCACCTCGAGTGCTCGCTTATGATGAGCTTGAGCAAGAACAGCTGCAGCAAGATGACGCGCTGCTCCTTGAGGAAGATCGTCTTCAGGCTGCTGTACGAGCTGCTCGATACCAGCAAGCTTTGCGCCGCTATCATAGCCGCAAAGTTAAAGCCAGAAGCTTCGAGGAAGGCGACCTTGTTCTTCAGCGCGTTCAGTCCGCCAAGAATTCCAACAAGTTGACGCCGAAGTGGGAAGGCCCTTATCGGGTGAGACGAGTCACAAGGCCTGGCGCTGTCCGCCTTGAGACCGAAGATGGCATTCTGGTGAGCAACACTTGGAACATAGAACATATTCGTAAGTTTTTCCCATAAGGCGCGGTTGCCGGAACCCATTCCGGCAACCACCTTTTGTACAAGTCTTGCCGCTGTTGCATGTAATCCTTTGTACAAAGCCGGGCGCAGATCCCGTGCATAAGTAAAACCCCATGTGCTCCGCACAGCTTGTTCATTTCATGCGTTAGTTCCTTTCTTGCATGCGATTATCTGACACTTTGTGCAGCACCTACAGCCGGTAAGCATTAACGAGCCGAAGAGCTCCATATTATTATTTTCTCTTCTTCCTTTTTCTTTTAAAAGGAAAAGAAGGTTCTCCCGCACACAAGTTTGCCGGGGGGGGGGGGGGGAAGGAGAAGATTGTGGTATGGGCCAGGCATCGTTCAAGCAAAGACTTGCCTTACCGGGAAGCAAATGACAGAAAAGCTAAGTTGCCAAAGTTTGAGCAATCACTTTTTAAAATTTTTGAGTTATCTTCCTTGAACGACCCTGCTTTGTATGGAAAACCTGTGCGCGGAGGAACCAACTCGTGGCTAGTTGCGCCCTTACTTTGTTTCGAGTCCGCTCAACAGCTTAAGCGTGCTGCATCTAGGCGCGACAAGGTTTCTTGTCAGAAGCAGCGCCGCCAGCAGGCTGCTGAAGTTCCGCACTCAGCGCTCGCGGCTCGAGCGCCTGCGCCCACAAGTTCCCTAGAAGCGTAGGGTAATAACATACAAAGGAAGGAATCTAGTAAAGGAAATAACATAGCAATTGATAGACAGAAATAAAGTTATATTACAAAGATAACTTGTCGCAGCTCTAATAGACTGTTTTCATAACATGATCAGCAGCGACAAGGGAAAAGACTGAATGGGCGGCCTAATCTACGCGTCCGCCCTCGACTCTCTTGATCTCACTCACCTTGTCCACAATGAGTGCGACAAGGGCCTTGAGTGCATCCAAATCGGCGTCAGACGGCAAGGACCTGAGGACGTTGGTGAAGCTGAGGCCTGGGTTGCGGAAGGCCACCTTCATCAGCACCTTCTGGAGAACCCCTGCGCAGATTTTGCGCGACTCGTCGGCCAGCTGCTTCGGGGTCCTCTCCCGGAGCCGCTGGAGTGCCGTCGCCATGCCCTTGAAGAACAGGCTGAGCTTGGCGCTGGGTTGAAGACTCTCGTCGGAAGGATACCCAAACTCCTCCATCCCCAGCTGCGCCAGCTCCTCGTTGATGACTGCGGCAGTGTTCACCAGACCCTCGGTCCAGTGCTCCATTGTGTCCCTGAACGAGTTCTGGGTAACTGCAATGCTCTCCAGCAGCGCCGCGTCAGCCTTGACCTTCTCCGACAAGATCTTCTCCCGCTCCTTGGCGGCCTCCAGCGTCTGCGTCAGCGTGGCCAGCTTCAGCTCCAGGTCTGCTTTGGAATCCTTGGCGGCGCTGAGCTCCTTGCCCCTCTCGGCGAGAAGGCCTTGCAGCTCACCATGGGCGGCAGCATCCTTCTCACGCTCACGCTTGAGCGCGGCAAGCTCCTCGCCTCTCTTCCCAATATCGGCCTCCAGCTACGCCACCTTCTCCTCTAGCTCTTTCTTGGCGGCTTCTGCAGTTGCCGCGGTGTCCCTTGCCTCCTTGAGCGCCCCGCCAAGTGCTCGCTCACGCTTGGCGAGCTCTTCCTCGTAGCTGTCGAGGTTGGCCTTCCGCTGCACTAGTTCACCTTCCCGCGCGGACTGCTTCTCGGCAGCCAGCCGTTGTTCCTCCTCAGCCTCAGCCTTCTCGAGAAGAAAGGTCGTGCGCTCCTCGTCAACTCGCTCCCGCTCCTGCGCCAGGGACCGGAGAGCTTCCTGATTTTGGCCCCGGAGCTCCTCCGCGCGCTTTTCCATGTCAACTCCCGCCTTCGCGACAAGCGCTTCCCAGGAAGCCAGCTTGGCTTGCCGGGTACGGTAGAGTGACAGCAGCTTCCGCAGCAGCTGCTCCTCCTCAGGCTCGCCGCTGCTGCTGCCGGGCGCGTCAACTAATGACAGTCCAGCAGAGGCGAGCACCTCCCCGTCAAAAGTCTCCCCCTCGACCGGCGCCCTGGAGCTCGACGCCCAGGGTAGCTTGATGAAGATATTGTCACCGGCCTTCAAGTAGGCGCCGGGCTGGGGCTCCTCGGAGCCCGGCTCCGCAGAAGCGGCAGAGGGTTCGGCGGTCGGCGCAGTGCCCGGCGCTCCTACGGCCTCAGGGTCGTCAGTGCGATCGCCCGACCCCTCGCCGGCTTCCGCAGCAGCAGCCTCGGCGGCCTCCTCGCCGGTGGTCTCATCAGCACCAGCACCTTCCTCGCCGGTGCCCTCTGTCTCCATTGGCTCAGCCGAAGATGGGTCTGAAGAACGAAGAAGGGAGGAAAATTAATCAAAAATCCAAGAAAGGAAAAACGGAAGAAGCAGAACCCAAGGGAAAGTTTCTGGGCAACTGGATTACCTGCGCCAAGATCTTCAGTTGCAGCCTTGGTCGCCGCAGGATCAGCAGTGCCGTCCCTTGCCGGAGAGTCCCCCCTTGCCGGAGAGCGCTCCCTTGCCGGGGACTCATCCCTTGGCAGCGCAGTCGAAGCAGGTGGCACTTCGGGACCGGCCTCCGGGCGCTCCTGATGAGGCTGCTCGGCTCCTGCACAAGTCAACAAGCAAGATATCAACAAAGGAAAAAGCAGTCAAGCGCGCCCGGCAGCAGAAGGCTAAACTATGAACTTACGCTGGGGGCTGCTCTGAGGGGTGATCGCCGGGTTCGTCAAGGTGGTCTCGGGCCCACCTCCTGCGGACACGATGGGGTCATCCTCGATGATGATCACTGCGGCCTTGGCCCTCTTCGCCACTCTCTGGGCCAGTGTTCTGAAAAGAAAGGAGTCCAGATTGGAGCAAGTCAGATACAAGATATAAACAGCAAGATTGAAGGATTATAAGAGCACCAAAGAAACTCACTCTATGCCTCTTTCTTGCCGACTCTCGAGACCCAGGCAATCCCTCCGGCAAGCGGCACTCCTCTCTCTACCCGAGGTATGAAGTAGTGGCGGAAAAGGGCTACACTAGGGTGGACTCCGACAAAGTTTTCGCACAAGTGTGCGAAAACTGCCATGGTCAGGACAGCATTGGGGGTGAAGTTAAGGAGGCGGAAGCCATATGTGTTCATAATATCACAGAAGAATTCCGAGAAGGGCGGGCAGAGCCCGCAATAGAAGAATAGCGGGAAGAACGGGTACCCGTTTGAAGCCAACTCCGAGGCAGCGGCTGGGAGTACCCTCGTGCGCGGATGCGCACGCGTCTCCGTCGCCCAAAAGAGGTAGAAGTACTCCCTCAGCTCCTGCACGCCGAGCTGGGGGGTGAAGATCGCCCGCTCCTTCTGCAGCGCCGCGAGCCGCTGCGCCTCGGCCGACTTCACACCCTTTCCCTTGTCGGCTTTCGGGGCCATGGCGGAGGTGGTGGGGAAGGTCGATGGCGTGGTGATGCTGGTGGCAATGGGGGGGGGGAACGCTGCTCTCTCGGCTTCGAGAAGAAGGGGGGAGCGGCGGAGTTTGTGAAGAAGGAGTAGCAGCAACCAGCGAGGGGGAACGAACTGCCTCTGTTTCCTCTGCTTATAAAGAGGGACGGGGCGGACGTTTCGGCCTTCCAAATAAACAACCACCCACGATCTCTCCCACGATGCCACATTCAATGCGTGCCGTTATGGGAGAGCGCGGTGGATACGGAACAAGATTTGGCGTGGCCCTGCCCGCGTGTGCCCGTGCCTTGTCTTGGGCCTGGCCCAACAGCGCTCGGCATCGTGTCTGGCCCAGACCCGGGGGCTCCTGTCGGTGTACTAGAATAGGGGTACCCTAGTACCCCGAACTTGTGCACGGGCAGTTGCAGCACCCCGCGGCAAAGGCTTGCCGGGCGAACGCCAAGATCCCCCAAGGTTCCCGTGGAGCCATCCAAGAACAAAGTATTTAAGCTAAGGAGACAAGACCCCGGCAAGAGGAGCTTGCCGGGAAGGCCAACCAAGGCGCTCCAAGGAACTTGCCGCGACGCGCCACGCGCTCCGGCAAGGCAACAAGGCCCCGGCAAGAGGAGCTTGTCGGGAAGACTAAACAAGGTACCCCGAGGCCCGGTGAGCGACGAGCTTCTGGACCCGGCGAGATAACAACAGCGGCAAGGCGCTTGCCGCGGCAGGCGGCCACTCTGCGCCCACGCTCCAGCGCATCCACCAACGTGTCGCTCTGGGGGCCTCTCCGGGCGCGCGTGGCGGGAGGCTGTGCAGCCAGCGGTGCGCAGTGGCATGCGAAGCTGACAAGACCGCCATCGTGGCGAACGGTGGCGCCCCTAACGGTCCTTTTCTGCACTTTTCGGGCGACTCAGACAGGCATTTAATGCCCTTGTCCCCTGCCGTCAGGGTTAGGTAGGGTGCACTGTATAAGCAACTGTATCAACTACCTCGCTTTTTACGTTTTTACCCTCCTCTGCGTTGCCACCTGTCGGTGACCCCTTTAGCGTATAAAAGGAGGCCCATGCGCAATGTAGAGGGGGTTCGGAGGTTCGGACAGTTTGCTTCGATTCATTCGTAGCCCAGAAAACATCACACTCTCTCGCTCGAGAGCAAGAACACCAGATAATACAACCAGACAAGCAGCAGTAGGAGTGTTATCTCTCCGGAGAGCTCCGAAGCTGGGTAAACTGCTCGTGTGCCTCCGCCCCCCGCCGAACCGAAAGGGGCCCGGTCCGCCGGCCCCATAGGTGTTTGTGGATCAGTTTCCCCGACAGTGTCGAACCCAACGAGGAGCAGAAGGAAATGATAAGTGCTTTTCAGCAAGGTATTCTCTGCAAGTACTGAAATAAGTGGTAACAGATAGTTTTGTGATAAGGTAAATTGTAACGAACAACAAGTAACAAAAGTAAATAAGGTGCAGCCAAGGTGGCCCAATCCTTTTTGTAGCAAAGGACAAGCCGGAAAAAACTCTTATAATAGGAAAAGCGCTCCCGAGGACACATGGGAATATCTCAAGCTAGTTTTTATCACGCTCATATGATTCGTGTTCGGTACTTTGATAATCTGATATGTGGGTGGACCGGTGCTTGGGTGTTATTCTTACTTGAACAAACATCCCACTTATGATTAACCTCTATTGGAAGCATCCACAACTACAACAAAAGTATTAAGGTAAACCTAACCATAGCATGAAACATATGGATCCAAATCAGCCCCTTACGAAGCAACGCATAAACTAGGGTTTAAGCTTATGTCACTCTAGCAACCCATCATCTACTTATTACTTCCCAATGCCTTCCTCTATGCCCAAATAATGGTGAAGTGTTATGTAGTCGACGTTCACATAACACCACTAGAGGTTAGACAACATACGTCTTATCAAAATATCGAACGAATACCAAATTCACATGACTACTAATAGCAAGACTTCTCCCTTGTCCTCAGGAACGAACGTAACTACTCACAAAGCATATTCATGTTCATAATCAGAGGGGTGATAATATGCATAAAGGATCTGAACATATGATCTTCCACCAAGTAAACCAACTAGTATCAACTACAAGGAGTATTCAACACTACTAGCAACCTACTAGCACCAATCCCGGACTTGGAGACAAGAATTGGATACAAGACATGAACTAGGGTTTGGAGATGAGATGGTGCTGGTGAAGATGTTGATGGAGATTGCCCTCTCCCGATGAGAGGACCGTTGGTGATGATGACGACGATGATTTCCCCCTCCCAGAGGGAAGTGTCCCCGGCAGAACAGCTCTGCCGGAGCCCTAGATTGGTTCCCCCAAGGTTCCGCCTCATGGCGGCGGAGTCTCGTCCCGAAAGGTTGCCTTTTATTTTTTTCTCATCGAAAGACTTCATATAGGAGAAGATGGACGTCGGAGAGCCACCGGGGGGCCCACGAGGTAGGGGGGCGCGCCTGGGGGGAGGGGCGCGCCCCCCACCCTCGTGAGCAGGGTGTGGGCCCCCTGGCCTTCATCTTTGGGGATGATTTTTCTTTATTTATTTTAAGGTATTCCGTGGAGTTTCAGGACTTTTGGAGTTGCGCAGAATAGCCCTTCAATATTTGCTCCTTTTCCAGCCCAGAATTCCAGCTGCCGGTATTCTCCCTCTTCATGTAAACCTTGTAAAATAAGAGAGAATAGCCATAAGTATTGTGACATAATGTGAAATAACAGCCCATAATGCGATAAATATCAATATAAAAGCATGATGCAAAATGGACGTATCAACTCCCCAAGCTTAGACCTCGCTTGTCCTCAAGCGAAAAGCCGATAAAAATAAATATGTCCTCATGTTTAGAGGTAGAGGCATCGATAAAAAATAAAATATGGACATGCAGGCATCATGATTATTCTCATAACAGCCACATATATAAATTTTGTCATATGATTACTTATGTTAAAGTGATGATCTTTTCACAAAAGCCAAAGTATGAATTAGAAACCTTATTGAGCACCAACAAATTATACCCTCAGTCATTGAAGCAATTGCAATTTATCATAACATCGGAAAGAGTCTATGTCAGAGCTTAAAAGCAAGTCCACATACTCAACTATCACTTAGTCCTTCATAATTGCTAACACTCACACAATACTTGTGGTTACGGAGTTTTAACCGGACACAGAGAAAGATAGGGGCTTATAGTTTTGCCCCACAACCTTTTACCTCAAGGGTAATGTCAACAATAATAATTCATACTCCCCTACATCCAATTACATATATATATCATGTTCTTTCCAACATGCTGGGCTTGCCAAAGGATAAAATGAAAAAGGAAAGGTGAAGATCACCGTGACTCTTGCATAAAGTAGAGAATAATAATAAAAGATAGGCCCTTCGCAGAGGGAAGCAGAGGTTTCCATTTGCTTTTATGGTTGGATGCACAAAATCTTAATGCAAAAGAACGTCACTTTATATTGCCCCTTGTATGTGAACCTTTATTATGTAGTCCGTCGCTTTTATTGTGTCCACAACAAGTTCGTACGAAGCTTATTTCTCTGCACTAATAAGTCATGCATATTTAGAGAGCAATTTTTATTGCTTGCACCGATGACAACTTACTTGAAGGATCTTACTCAATCCATAGGTAGATATGGTGGACTCTCATGGCTAAACTGGTTTAAGGATATTTGGAAGCACAAGTAGTATCTCTACTTGGTGCTGAGAATTTGGCTAGCATGAGGGGGAAATGCAAGTTCAACATGTTAGAGGAACCATGACAACATACTTTATCTCAGATATAAGAAAACATAACTCATTGTGTTGTCTTCCTTGTCCAACATCAACTCTTTAGCATGTCATATTTTAATGAGTGTTCCCAATCATAAAAGATGTCAATGATAATATATCTATATGTGAAACCTCTCTCTCCTTATTACTTCCTATTAATTGCAACAATGACCAAAGCTATATTTGCCAACTCCCAACAACTTTTAATCATCATACTCTCTCTATGTGAAGTCATTACTTTCAATAAGATCAATATGAGCTCTTTGTTTCTTTTTATTCTCTTCTTTTATTCACTCAAGATCATGGCAAAGTAATCAAGCCCTTGACTCAACACTAATCTTTATTAAATATAGCTCACAGACTCAATTGCATAGAGGGATCATAAAGCAAAACTTCAAAACTAAATCATGCCATGCCTTTATTCTACTATCAAGATACTACTACTCGGATCGAACTAAGAAAAACGGTAAAGATAGGAGTTGTGATGGTGATACAATACCGAGGCACCTCCCCCAAGCTTGGCAGTTGCCGAGGGGAGTGCCCATACCCATGTGATTATGTCTCCTTCTTTGTTGTTGGCGGTGGAGGTGTTGTTGATGATGCAAGCTTGTCGTCCACCTTCCATGGCATAGGCTCACCCTCATAGAAGGATGATCGAGTCTCCGGGATCCTCAAATTTGCAATGGAAACAGCTCGAAACGAAAACAGAGGATATTTGCGTGATACGGTCATCAAAACCTTCAGGAGAATATATAATGAATTTTTACAGACCAAAATACGTATCATGCAAGAAAACGGAGTCCGGAGGGCACACGAGGTGCTCACGAGGTAGGGGGGCGCGCCCAGGGGGGTAGGGCGCGCCTCCACCCTCGTGGAGGCCTCGTGTCCTCCCCGGACTGCTACTTATTTTTCTATTTATCTAAATATTCAAAAATGGAGAAATATTGCCTTAGAATTTGTTTTGGAGTCGGTTTAATTACCGTACCACATACCTATTCCTTTTCGGAGTCTGGAACGTTCTGGAAAGTGCCTCCTATGTATTCCTCCGGGTTACGGTTTCAATGATATTGGTTTCAACATTTATGGGATTACCTGAGATATAGTGTTTGATCCTTTGACCGTTCACCACCTTCGGATTTGTGCCTGTGAAGTGGTTGATTTTTATGGTACCGGAACGATAGACCTCCTCGATAATGTAGGGACCTTCCCATTTAGAGAGAAGTTTTCCTGCAAAAAATCTTAAACGAGAGTTGTATAGCAACACATAATCACCTACATTAAACTCACGCTTTTGTATCCTTTTGTCATGCCATCTTTTAACTTTTTATTTAAACAACTTGGCATTTTCATAGGCTTGGGTTCACCATTCATCAAGTGAGCTAATACCAAATAACCTCTTCTCACCGACAAGTTTGAAATCATAGTTGAGCTCTTTAATAGCCCAATATGCCTTATGTTCTAGTTCAAGAGGCAAGTGACATGCTTTTCCATAAAGCATTTTATACGGAGACATACCCATAGGATTCTTATATGCAGTTCTATAGGCCCATAACGCATCATTAAGTTTCTTGGACCAATTCTTTTTAGACCTCTTAATAGTCTTTTGTAAAATTAATTTGAGCTCTCTATTACTCAATTCTACTTGACCACTAGACTGTGGGTGATAAGGAGGTGCAGTTCTATGATTAACGTCATATTTAGCAAGCATTTTTCGGAAAGCACCATGAATAAAGTGTGAACCACCATCAGTCATTAAATATCTAGGGACTCCAAACCTCGAAAAAATAACTCCCTTAAGCATTTTAATAGAAGTGTTATGATCAGCACTACTAGTTGGAATATCTTCTACCCACTTAGTAACATAATCAACAGCAACTAAAATATGTGTATATCCGTTAGAGGCAGGAAAAGGTCCCATATAATCAAAGCCCCAAACATCAAATGGATCAATAACAAGTGAATAATTCATAGGCATTTCTTGACGTCTACTAATATTACCAATTCTTTGACATTCATCGCAATACAAAACAAACTTACGGGCATCCTTGAAGAGAGTTGGCCAATAAAAACCGGATTGTAGTACCTTATGTGCAGTTCTATCTCCAGCGTGGTGCCCTCCATAAGCTTCGGAGTGCCACTTGCTTAGGATCTGTTCCTGTTCATGCTCAGGTACACAAAGTGTAATAACACCATCTACCCCTTCTTTATAAAGATGTGGGTCATCCCAAAAGTAATGCCTTAAATCATAAAAGAACTTTTTCTTTTGATCGTATGTGAAGCTAGGTGGTATAAATTTAGCAACAATATAATTAGCAGCATACCATGGAGTGCTACGAGAAGTGCTTATGCCATTTAATTGTTCATCAGGAAAGCTATCATCAATAGGTAGTGGGTCATCAAGAACATTCTCTAAACTAGATAAGTTATCTGCAACGGGGTTCTCAGATCCTTTTCTATCAACAATATGAAAATCAAATTCTTGCAGCAAGAGAACCCATCTAATAAGTCTAGGTTTAGCATCTTTCTTTTCCATAAGATATTTAATAGCAGCATGATCAGTGTGAATAGTTACTTTAGAATCAACAATATAGGGTCTGAATTTATCACAAGCAAATACAACTGCTAAAAGTTCCTTTTCGGTAGTAGCATAATTTCTTTGAGCATTGTCTAGAGTCTTACTAGCATAATGTATAACATTTAATTTCTTAACAACTCTTTGCCTTAGAACAGCACCTACAACATAATCACTAGCATCACACATAATTTCAAAGGGCAAATTCCAATCAGGTGGCTGAACAATAGGTGCAGAGACTAATGCTTTTTAAGTATTTCAGATGCTTCTACACAATCATCATCAAAGACAAATGGTACATCTTTTTGTAACAAATTAGTCATAGGCCGAGAAATTTTTGAGAAGTCCTTAATGAACCTCCTATAAAACCAGGCGTGACCAAGGAAACTTCTTATACCTTTGATGTCCTTGGGACATGGCATCTTTTCAATAGCATCAACCTTGGCTTTATCAACTTCAATACCTCTTTCAGAAACTTTGTGTCCCAAAACAATACCTTCATTAACCATCAAGTGGCACTTTTCCCAATTCAAGAGAAGATTAGTTTCTTCACATCTCTGCAAAACTCGATCAAGATTGCTCAAGCAATCATCAAAAGAGGAACCATAGACGGAAAAATCGTCCATGAAAACCTCACAAATCTTTTCACAGAAGTCAGAGAATATAGCCATCATGCATCTTTGAAAGGTAGCAGGTGCATTACATAAACCAAAAGGCATACGTCTATAAGCAAAAGTACCGAAAGGGCATGTAAAAGTAGTCTTTGATTGATCTTTAGCCGACACAAGTATTTGAGAGAAACCAGAATAACCATCTAGAAAGCAATAGTGTGTATGTTTGCATAATCTTTCTAGCATTTGAGCAATAAAAAGTAAGGGGTAATGAACTTTCTTAGTAGCTTTATTTAGCGGAAATCAATTACCATCCTATAACCTATGATAATTCTTTGCGGGGTCAATTTATCTTTATCATTAGGGACAACAGTAATACCTCCCTTCTTAGGGACACAATGGACATGACTTACCCACTGACTATCAGCAACGCGATAAATTATACCTGCCTCCAGCAGCTTGAGTATTTCCTTTCTTACCACTTCTTTCATTTTAGGATTCAAACGCTGTTGAGGATCACAAACTGGTTTGGCATCCGCTTCCAAATTTATTTTATGCTCACATAGAGTGGGACTAATGCCCTTAAGATCATCAAGAGTATATCCAATAGCGGCACAGTGCTTCTTCAGAGTTTTCAATAATCTTTCTTCTTCATGCTCTGAAAGGTTAGCACTAATAATAACAGGATATATTTTCTTTTCATCAAGATAAGCATACTTAAGATTATCAGGCAACGGTTTAATCTCAAACACGGGATCACCCTTGGGTGGACGAGGATCCCCTAGGATTTCAACAGGCAAATTGTGTTTCAGAATAGGTTCTTGTTAAAAGAATACTTCATCTATTTCCCTTCTTTCATTCATGAACATCTCATTTTCATGGTCTAGCAAATAATGTTCTAAAGGATCACTAGGAGGTACAGCAATAGAAGCAATACCAATAATTTCATCCTTACTAGGCAATTCTTCCTCACGATGTTGTTTACTAAATTTAGAGAAATTAAACTCATGAACCATATCATCCAAGCCAATAGTAACAACATTCTTTTCGCAGTCTATCTTAGCATTAACAGTATTCAAGAAGGGTCTACCAAATATAATGGGACAAAAGCTATCTTATGGAGAACCAAGAACAAGAAAATCAGCAGGATATTTGGTTTTCCCACACAAGACTTCAACATCTCTAACAATTCCCATTGCAGATATAGTATCTCTATTGGCAAGTTTAATTGTAACATCAATATCTTCTAACTCAGCAGGTGCGGTATCATGCATAATTTGTTTATATAAGTCAATGGGTATAACACTAGCACTAGAACCCATATCACATAAGCCATGATAACAATGATCTCCTATTTTAACAGAAATAACAGGCACGCCTACCACGGGTCTATGTTTATCTCTATCACAGGGTTTAGCAATTCTAGCAGTTTCACCAGAGAATTCAATGACATGGCCATCAATATTATCGGACAACAGATCTTTAACAATAGCAATATTAGGTTCTACTTTGACTTTCTCAGGAGGTGTATAAGTTATAGTATTGCTTTTACGAACAACAGTTGAAGCTTTAGCATGATCCTTTACTCTAGCAGGGAAAGGTGGTTTCTCAACATAAGAGGTGGGAACAATAGGATCATTATAAGTGATGGTCTTTTGTTCAACTTTAATAGGTGCAGCTACTTTTACTTCTATGGGAGGATGATATTTAAACCACTTCTCCTTGGGGAGATCAATATAAGTAGCAAAAGATTCACAGAAAGAAGCTACTATCTCAGAGTCAAGTCCATATTTAGTGCTAAACTTACGGAAAATATCGGTATCCATGAAAGATTTAACACAATCAAACTTAGGTGTCATACCTTACTCCTTACCTTCGTCGAGGTCCCAATATTCAGTGTTGCATTTAATTCTATCCAATAAATTCCTTGCAAATTCAATAGACTTCATCATAAAAGAGCCAACACAAGAAGTATCGAGCATGGTGCAATTATTAGCAGAAAGCCGAGCATAAAAATTCTGGAGAATTGTCAATTTTGAGAGCTCATGATTGGGGCATGAATATAGCATTTATTTAAGCCTCCCCCAAGCTTGAGCGATGCTTTGTCCTTCGCGAGACCAAATATTATATATATAATTGCGATCACGATGAACAAGATGCATAGGGTAATACTTTTGATGAAATTCCAATTTCACTCTTTTATAGTTCCATGATCTCGTATCACATAGCCTATACCATGTCAATGCGTCTTCCTTCAAAGATAAAGGAAAAGCCTTCTTCTTAACAACAACATCGGGTATACCTGCAAGCTTAAATAGTCAACAAATATCATCCAAATAGCTAAGATGCTCGTCAGGATGTTTTGTTCCATCTCGTGTAAAAGTATTAGCCAACAGTTTTTCCATAATACCAGAAGGAAATTCAAAAGGAGTTTCATTTTCAATAGGTTCAGCAGGTTGAGGAGCAACTCTTTTCTCTACTGGACGGGGTGAAGATACCCCAAACAAGCCCCTCATAGAATCACTTTCCATAGTAACAAGTGACAGAAAATTTCAGCACACTATATAAAATTTTCCATACCGAATTCCACTTACCAAAGGCGCTACACTCCCCGGCAACGGCGCAAGGAAAGAGTCTTGATGACCCACAAGTATAGGGGATCTATCGTAGTCCTTTCGATAAGTAAGAGTGTCGAACCGAACGAGGAGCAGAAGGAAATGATAAGCGGTTTTCAGCAAGGTATTCTCTGCAAGTACTGAAATAACTGGTAACAGATAGTTTTGTGATAAGGTAAATTGTAACGAACAACAAGTAACAAAAGTAAATATGGTGCAGCAAGGTGTCCCAATCCTTTTTGTAGCAAAGGACAAGCCGGAACAAACTCTTATAATAGGAAAAGCGCTCCCGAGGACACATGGGAATATCGTCAGGCTAGTTTTCATCACGCTCATATGATTCGCGTTCGGTACTTTGATAATTTGATATGTGGGTGGATCGGTGCTTGGGTGCTGTTCTTACTTGAACAAACATCCCACTTATGATTAACCTCTATTGCAAGCATCCGCAACTACAACAAAAGTATTAAGGTAAACCTAACCATAGCATGAAACATATGGATCCAAATCAGCCCCTTACGAAGCAACGCATAAACTAGGGTTTAAGCTTATGTCACTCTAGCAACCCATCATCTACTTATTACTTCCCAATGCCTTCCTCTAGGCCCAAATAATGGTGAAGTGTTATGTATTCGACGTTCACATAACACCACTAGAGGTTAGACAACATACATCTTATCAAAATATCGAACGAATACCAAATTGTCAGGACCCCGACTCGATGTCACATCGATCTAGCCGGTAACACCTCATATCACTTTGCGGCCTCACGCACGGTATCCCCACGGGTGTCGCCTTACCTTTGCCCGGGACCGTTTGCGCATTTTGGCTCACGTATATGATAGTGTCGCTAGCATCCATATGATAAAGAGCCCGGGCTGACATGACTAGTCGTAAACCCAAAGTGGCACAGACTTACAGGGACAGGCATCCATGACCCAGCTTCGAACGTGTCGGTCATCAGCAAGTGGGTCCGGGCTGTAGCACTGGGCTAGCAGGACTCCGGTAAACTGGGCTGTAGTGGGCTAACAGGACTCCGGTACTCAAAGCGTGACATTTCCCCGAAGGGACAGACACAGGAACGAAGAAGGACACATGCCGGCCAGCCTAAGTGTTCCAGAGCAGTAGCAAGCTACCATGGCTCAGCTGTAACACTAGGAGACATTTCCCGGTAAGAGAGGCTACTAAAGATAAACAACTAGATAGTCAGACCCCACACATACCAAGCATTTCAATCATACACACAATATGCTCGATATGTGCAAATACAACGAAGCATCACAACATGACTCTACGACACAAGTACTTTATTTAAGGCTCAGGGAGCCATACATAACATACACAAAGGTACGGGTCTCACGACCCAACATACAAGTCATACAGTCATACAAACCAGCAGCGGAAGTAACTTGTCTGAGTACAGACAACTAGTAAAATAAAAGAGGCTTGGAAAGCCTAGCTATACTACATGGTCCTTCACAAGCTCAGGGTCACCACCTGGGTCTTTAGCCTACTCGTTGATGTCAACGTCTACATAGAACCCATCAGAAGGGGTTGCAGCGTCTTCTGTAAAAATATAAATTATAGCAACATGAGTACAAAGGTACTCAGCAAGACTTACATCAGATCCTACATACATGCATATTATCAAGGAGGGTTGGTGGAGTTATTGCAGCAAGCCAGCTTTGACTCTTGGCTAGGCTATCCTACGATACTCCAACTTGAAATGGTTTTGCGCACACGAGTCCACTACTCACCACTCAATACACTACCGAGGATCCACCTCCGTCTTCCTACGGAAGAGCCATCCTCGGCACTCACACTTATCTTGAGGATTTTAGTAGTTTCCATTTACTTGTCTATGAACTGTATAGGCAACCAAGTAGTCCTTTACCGCGGACGCGGCTATTCGAATAGATCATGTTAACCCTGCAGGGGTGTACTCCTTCATACACGCTCTCACCACTTACCGTCGTTTACACGACATGTACTCGGCAACCTTCAAGCGGAAGCCCAACATGGGTGTCGGCCACGACCTACCTAACCACCTAAGCCTCCAGTCCAGGTTTATCGCCTATCCAGGTTCCATCCGCAGGGAGTCCGGCCGAGGTTTCCCATACGGCCCCGAACGATGTGAACAGGGTTCCCGAGATACCTAACGGGTATTCGGTACACCGTGCCATGTACCTACCGCATCACAGCCCACCCCTACGGTCAGCGCTGTCCACGGCCTCCAGTAGGCTACAAACACCAGAAACTACTTGCAACTCCTGGACGGAGAACTAGGGTGAATAAGAAGCCGAGAGGGTCCATTGGTTTCGGGCCCAATGCATGGTAGTAGCTGATTCTTAAATCACACATAAAGATGTCAGTGCTTAAGGTCGGCTTCAATGAAACAACCCACCATGTACTCCTACATGGCCTCTCATCGATACCTTTACCAAATCGTGTTCACCACACCACTCTCATTACCGACATAATCATTTCACTCTAGCCCATCACCCAGATGAACCAGACCTGACACGACTCTAAGCATAGCAGGCATAGCAAGGTAGGAACAACACATACATAGGGCTCAATCAACTCCTACACATGCTAGTGGGTTTCATCTAGTTACTGTGGCAATGACAGGTCATGCAGAGGAAATGGGTTCAACTACCGTAGCACACAGCAGTTTGAATCGCGTTGTCTTAATGCAGTAAAAGAGAGCAGGAGCGAGAACATGGGATTGTATCGATATGATCAAATGGTTGGTTGCTTGCCTGATGGTTCGATGCACTGATACGGTTCTTCGTTAGGGTAATCACGGTACTCCTCGGAGGCAGAACCTGTCGCAAAGAACACCGACACACAACCATCACCAAACAATGTGTAACAATATGATGCATGCATGAAACATGGCAATATGAGTGTGTTGGGCTAATGCAGCTAAAACCAGAAGGGTTTGAACAAATTTGAATCAAGGATTCAAATTTCAAATTCAAATATGGCCTTTTAAAGTGCTTTTCCTTGTTCTGCTTGAAACATCAATTTAACTTGTTTGATCATGCATGAAAATAGTACAGATGGATAGATTGGATTTTTCTGATCATTTTTCATATATAATTTGTCCAATTTGGAGTTACAGAATAAAAGTTATGAATTTTTGAAGTTTAAATAATATTCTGGAATTTCCTGATTTAAATTAAATCCAGAAATTATAATATTGCGCCAGCATGACGTCAGCATGACGTCAGTGGTCAACTGTGGCTGGCTGGAGTCAAACCTGACGTGTGGGGCCCACACGTCAGTGACAGGGGGGGTTTAACAGGGTTAAATTAATCCTAATTAGGGGTTAGTGGCGCTGGGGCCCACTGGTCAGTGTCAGGGGGTTAACTAACAGTGGTTAGCGCTAATCCTAATTAGCTACAGGGCTGGGCCCACCTGTCAGGGACTCAGGGGGGTCCTGCCGTGGTCAAAGTGGGTCAAACCCACCGGCGACGTGACGCCGGCGAGGCCCGAGACGGCGGCGCGATGCGGGATCGCGCTACAGGGCACGGGCGAGGCCGTTCTTGGGCCCGTTGGAGAGCTCTTGCTCCCGCGCGTCGAACGGTGGTGGTGGCCGAGCCTGGGGTGGCCGGTACCGTCGACGGCGAGCTCGTGAGCGGCGGCCGGAGTTCGGGTGCGGTCGGAGTCGGCGTTGCAGGGTGTTTGGGGAGGCGTTGGTGCGTGCTGCGTGCTCCTAGTGAGGCGTGGAGCATGATAGTGTGCTCGGTTGGGCGCTACGGTGACCGTGGCCACGACGGCGACATCGCCGGCGGCGTGGAGCTCTCGGCCAAGGTGGGGCTAAGGCCTAGAGGTCGAAAGAGACCAGGGGAGAAGGGGGAAACGACTCGGGGGCTCACCGCGGTTGCAGTGGGCGTCGAGCGGGCTCGGAGACGCGCTGGAGACGGCGAATTCGACGGCGATGATGGTCGGAGCCCGAAGAGGGGAACAGCGACGTGGCGGCGATGCAGGGCTTCCGGAGGC
>NC_057804.1:556481347-556482318 GCF_018294505.1 Triticum aestivum
GGTCAACTGCGGCTGGCTGAGGTCAAACCTGACGTGTGGGGCCCACACGTCAGTGACAGGGGGGTTAAACAGGGTTAAATTAATCCTAATTACTAATTAGTGGCGCTGGGGCCCACTGGTCAGTGTCAGGGGGTTAACTAACAGTGGTTAGCGCTAATGATGTCCACCTGGCCGACGGGGCCCACGCGTCAGTGACCCTGGGGGGGTCAAACCCCAGGTCGGACAAGTCAAACCCCACCGGCGACATGACGCCGGCGAGGTCCGAGACGGCGGCGTGATGCGGGATCGCGCTACAGGGCACGGGCGAGGCTGTGCTTGGGCTCGTTGGAGAGTTCTTGCTCCCGCGCGTCGAACGGTGGTGGTGGCCGAGCCTGGGGTGGCCGGTACCGTCGACGGCGAGCTCGTGAGCGGCGGCCGGAGTTCGGGTGCGGTCGGAGTTGGCGTTGCAGGGTGTTTGGGGAGGCGTTGGTGCGTGCTGCGTGCTCCTAGTGAGGCGTGGAGCACGATAGTGTGCTCGGTTGGGCGCTACGGTGACCGTGGCCACGACGGCGACATCGCCGGCGGCGTGGAGCTCTCGGCCAAGGTGGGGCTAAGGCCTAGAGGTCGAAAGAGACCCGGGAAGAAGGGGGAAACGACTCGGGGGCTCACCGCGGTTGCAGTGGGCGTCGAAGCGGGCTCGGAGACGCGCTGGAGACGGCGAATTCGTCGGCGATGATGGTCGGAGCCCGAAGAGGGGAACAGCGACGTGGCGGCGATGCAGGGCTTCCGGAGGCCCGTGGAGCGGTGGGGAAGAAGAGGGGGTTGTGGCGGAGCTTCTGAGCTAGTCGGGGGAGCGAGGGGTGGCCGGAGATGGCTGCTATGGCGAACGGCGGCGACGGTGGTGTTCGGCCGTGTGAGAGAGAGAGCGAGGGAGAGGAGGGGAGAGCCGGGGGAGAGTGAGAGAGAGCAGGGGGGAGGCGTGGCGTCGTCCG
>NC_057804.1:556482328-556489431 GCF_018294505.1 Triticum aestivum
GTGGCCACGACGGCGACATCGCCGGCGGCGTGGAGCTCTCGGCCAAGGTGGGGCTAAGGCCTAGAGGTCGAAAGAGACCAGGGGAGAAGGGGGAAACGACTCGGGGGCTCACCGCGGTTGCAGTGGGCGTCGAAGCGGGCTCGGAGACGCGCTGGAGACGGCGAATTCGACGGCGATGATGGTCGGAGCCCGAAGAGGGGAACAGCGACGTGGCGGCGATGCAGGGCTTCCGGAGGCCCGTGGAGCGGTGGGGAAGAAGAGGGGGTTGTGGCGGAGCTTCTGAGCTAGTCGGGGGAGCGAGGGGTGGCCGGAGACGGCTGCTATGGCGAACGGCGGCGACGGTGGTGTTCGGCCGTGAGAGAGAGAGAGCGAGGGAGAGGAGGGGAGAGCCGGGGGAGAGTGAGAGAGAGCAGGGGGGAGGCGTGGCGTCGTCCGGGGCAACGAGCGAGGAGGGGAGGGCAGGCAGGCAGGGAGAGAGGTGGCGTGGCACGGTGGCGCGCGCGCGCGCCGGCCACACTCCCCTCCCTCTGTCGAGGACGAAGACGACAGAGGAGGGAGGTGGGCTGGGCCGGCTGCTGGCTGGGCCGCACAGGGAGGAGCCCAGGTAAGCTTCTCCCTTTTATTTTTTTCTGTTTTCTAATTTCTGACATTTGTTTTTGATTTAAATAATATATTAAATCATTTATTTAACTTATGCCAATTTTTGCAGGGGCTAGATATATTATTTCAGAGCTCCTTTATAAATGGCATAATATTTGGACATATATTAATATATATAATTAATATATTTCCAAAGCCAATATTTATGCATTAATTCCAAATGCCCAAAATAAATACCTATGAGCTCTTAAAAATATTGGTTTGATTTTTATCTCTGTTCAATATTTTCAGAGAGCCACATGAGCATTTTCTTGGACCCTTTTGGAGAAATTTTTATTTGGATCATTTTCAAAAAGATTCTGAGGGTTTCACAGATCCCCATTTCAAGTTTCTGATGAAAGAGTAAACATGATGCAACACTCTAATGCATGACTAGCTAGGGTGTGACAACTCACCCCCACTCAAAAGAATCTCGTCCCGAGATTTGGGTTCCTCCGGGAAGAAGGCGGGATACTCAAGTCGAAGACGATCTTCCCTTTCCCAAGTTGCTTCATCCTCAGAATGATGAGACCACTGAACTTTGAGGAACTTGATGTTCTGACGTCGAGTGGTACGCTCGGCCTGATCGAGGATACGGATGGGGTACTCTCGATATGTAAGATTATCTTGGAGATCAAGTGTTTCGTGGTCCACTTCACGGATAGGATCCGAGAAGCAACGCCTGAGTTGAGAAACGTGGAAGACATCGTGGACTCTGGAGAGATGTGGAGGTAGTTCCAACTGGTAGGCAACTTCTCCTCGTTTGGCGAGAATGCGAAAAGGTCCAATGTAACGAGGAGCCAATTTGCAATTGATACCGAAACGATGGGTTCCCTTCAGAGGGGTGACCCGAAGATAAGCCTTCTCGTCAACCTCGAAAGTCATAGCCTTATGTTTCCGGTCATATTGACTCTTTTGACGAGATTGGGATGTTTTCAACTTTTCACGAACGATGCGAACTTGTTCTTCTGCTTCCTGAATCATGTCCGGGCCAAAGAATTGTCTTTCCCCGGTCTCTGACCAGTTAAGGGGTGTTCGACACCGTCGTCCATAGAGAACTTCAAAAGGGGCTTTACCCAAGCTAGATTGATAGCTGTTGTTATAAGCGAATTCGGCAAATGGAAGGCACTTCTCCCAATCCAATCCAAATGAGATAACAGAGGCTCGAAGCATGTCTTCTAGAATCTGGTTGACGCGTTCCACTTGACCACTCGACTGAGGGTGGAAAGCGGTGCTAAAGGAGAGACGGGTTCCCATAGCATTTTGGAAACTTTCCCAAAATCGAGAGGTGAAAAGACTTCCTCGATCCGAGTTAATTTCCAAAGGAACACCATGGAGAGACACTATTCGGGAGATGTATAAGTCTGCCAGCTGACTAGCGGTTATACTCTCACGAACAGGTAGGAAATGGGCTACTTTGGAAAGACGATCGACAACGACGAAGATAGCATTATTCCCTCTCTTGGTCCTGGGAAAACCGGTAATGAAATCCATACCAATTTTATCCCATTTCCATTCAGGAATAGCTAGGGGTTGAAGGGTGCCAGTAGGCCGTTGATGCTCTGCTTTTACACGACGACAGACGTCGCAATTAGCAATATACTGAGAAATTTCTCTCTTCATCCTAGTCCACCAGAACCTCTGGCGTAGGTCCTGATACATCTTAGTACTACCGGGATGAATGGTGAGAGGACATTCATGAGCCTCCTTAAGGATCAATCGCCTCAGGTTTCGCACTTTGGGAACCACTAGTCGATTCCCGAAGTATACGACCCCTTGATCATTAATGGAGAAGCAATTTGCAATTCCTTTCTGAATGTTTCTCTTGATGCGGGAGATTCCCGGATCTACCTTCTGTGCTTTGATAATCTGATCCGCAAGGGTAGGTTTTGCCACCAAGGTGGAAAGAAAACCTTGAGGAACAATGTGAAGGTTAAGCTTCCGAAATTCCTCATGGAGAAGCGGTTGACTTTGTTGTAACATCAGGTTGTTACAATAAGATTTACGACTTAGCGCATCAGCCATGACGTTGGCTTTCTCTGGGGTGTAAGTTATCCCTAAATCGAAGTCTGTGATCAACTCAACCCAACGTCTTTGCCTGAGGTTCAGATCCGGTTGGGTGAAAATGTACTTCAGACTTTGGTGATCAGTGAATATTTCGCAACGATTACCGAGGAGGTAATGTCGCCATGTCTTAAGTGCATAGACTACGGCTGCAAGCTCTAGATCATGAGTAGGATAATTCTCCTCATGTGGGTGCAATTGCCGTGAAGCGTAAGCAATTACATGTCGATCTTGCATAAGGATGCAACCTAGTCCTTGTCGCTAGGCGTCGCAGTAGATAACAAAGTCCTTGGAGAAGTCTGGCGGTACCAGTACGGGAGTAGAGGTCAGGCGCCTTTTCAGTTCTTGAAAGCTGTGCTCACATTGTGGAGTCCACTCGAACTTCTTATCTTTCTTGAGGAGTTCGGTTAGAGGTTTAGCAACTTTGGAGAAGTTCTCGACAAAGCGACGACAATAGCTCGCTAAGCCCAGAAAACTCCGAACTTGCTTGACCGATTCAGGTGGAGTCCAATTAAGGACGGCTTGAACTCGCTCAGGGTTAACAACAATACCTTTACCAGATATTACATGACCCAGATAGGTCACTTCTGGCAACCAGAATTCACATTTAGAAAATTTGGCATAAAGGCGATGCTCTCGAAGTTTCTGCAACACTAGCCTTAGATGTTTGGCATGTTCTTCCTCGTTCTTGGAGTAGATGAGTATATCATCGAGGTAAACCACGACGAATTTATCCAAATACTCCATGAAGATTGAGTTCATTAACCGAGAAAAGGTGGCTGGAGCGTTGGTTAAACCGAAGGACATGACGGTGTACTCGTATTGGCCATAACGAGTAACAAAGGCCGTTTTAGGAATGTCCCCATTTCTGATTTTGATTTGATGGTAGCCCAACCTCAAATCCATCTTGGAGAAGACTGAGGATCCAGCGAGCTGATCATACAGGTCGTTGATCCTGGGAAGCGGATATTTGTTCTTGATTGTGACCAAATTGACAGGTCGGTAATCTACAACCATCCGGTCCGTACCATCCTTCTTCTTGACGAATAGGACGGGGCAAGCCCACGGAGATGAACTAGAGCGGATGAAACCCTTTTTCAAGGACTCATCGAGTTGTTTCTTAAGCTCGGCTAGTTCTAGGGGTGCCATCTTATAAGGTCTTCTAGCAATCGGAACGGTTCCTGGAATGAGGTCTATTACGAACTCAACATCCCTGTCAGGTGGAACACCTGGCAATTCCTCTGGGAAAACATCCGGAAAGTCACGGACTACCGGAACGTCCTCAAGGTCTGGCAAAGGGCTGGCGTTAAGAGAATATAATTTTCGCTTGGCTATTCGGGTCAATACATTGACTATCTTCCCCGAAGGATGGGTGAGTTGAACAGTCCTAGAGAAGCAATCAATTTTGGCTTGATGAGCTGACATCCAGTCCATACCCAAAATGATATTCATATCTGAAGATTTAAGGGCTATCAAAGACGCGAGGAAAACAAGTCTGTCGACTTGGATTTCATTTCCATGGCTTACTCTAGAAGTTTGCCACTTGGATCCCGGAGTTTGAATTACCATAGAGGTTGGCATATCACCGAATGCGACGTTATGCAAACGAGCATAATTCTCAGATATAAAAGAATGAGAGGCTCCTGTATCGAAAAGAACAGATGCCGGGTGGCAATTAACAAGAAGCGTACCGAGAACGACGTTGGGATCCTCTTGGGCTTCTTCGGCAGAGATACAGTTGACATGGCCACGTGAAGCGGTGACCGGCTTGGCGTGGAATATTTTTCCTGTCGGCTTGCCACGACCAACAGCTTTAGCAGATTGATTGGGGTTGGTCTGGGGACACTCACGCATATAGTGACCAGATTCCCCACACTTGAAACAAGTCACGGAACTGGTACGTGGAGGAGCATTGTTAGTTGGACACCCATAGGGCTTGGCCGGTGCAGACTGTTGAACAGGGCGAGGCGCCTAGAAAGATGGCCTCGGTGTGAACCTGGGTGGCAGGGCGGTGTTGGGTACCCACACGCGGTGCTTCTGAGGACCAGCACCGGATGAGGAACCCATGTCACGGCCATGCTTGCGTGTTGCGTCATAGTCAGTCTGACCAGTTTCAGCACTGATGGCTTTGTTGACAAGTTTCTGAAAAGATGTGCACTCATGCAGACGGAGGTCGCGGCGAAGCTCAGGACTAAGGCCCTTACGGAACCTTGCTTGCTTCTTGGCGTCAGTAGACACTTCCTCAGTTGCATATCGGGCGAGATTACCAAACTCCCTGCTATAGGCATCCACAGAAAGTCGGCCTTGGGTGAAACTGCAAAATTCTTCACGTTTACGGTCCATGAGACCCTCCGGAATGTGATGTTCACGGAAAGCCTCACTGAACTCAGCCCAAGTAGTGACATGGCCCACTGGGCGCATAGCTCCATAATTCTCCCACCATAGACTGGCGGGGCCTTCAAGATGATATGCAGCAAAGGTGACCTTGTCAGCCTCAGCTACTAGCGCGGAACGCAGCTTGTGAGAGATACTACGAAGCCAGTCATCAGCGTCGAGAGGCTCGACGGAGTGGTGGAACGTGGGTGGATGCAATTTGATAAAATCACTGAGTGACACCACGTTAGTCCTCTGATGGTGTGCTGTATTCTGTTCAATACGCTCCAACAAACGGTTGGTCTCCCGCTTGTTTCTCTCAGCTTCCATCATAACCTCGGCTAGTGAAGGAGGATGAGGCAGATTTTCATTCCTGCCTTCACTGCCTTCGGCCTGCTCTTGAGAAGCAGGGTTAGCGCGCGTGTTGACCATCCTAGGTAAGCAAGACAATGATTTAGTCAGAATGATAAAATTCCGACATAGGATACAGAATGTAAGGAATAACTCGGAATGCAAGATGATCATCCGTATGACATGGCAGATACAGAAACTGCTTCTTTTATTCCATCGTCATACACACCATACAGGGTTTAGTACAAGACCAAACAAAGTACTATTACGGTGAGAAAAAGATTACATCTCATCGGAGGCATCCCAAGCTCCTATACATTATTTTTCCACACCTCCGGAAAGAGTACAAACTAGGTCATATCCCACGAGTCACACGGGACGATAGACGACACAGCTAGTGCGAACTAGTGATACAACCACTAACTCAGACCGATCCGTAGTAGTCCTCGTAGAAGTCACCTCCATAGCCTGGAAGCTCAACATGATCATCCGGAAACAGACGATCTCGCGGAGCTTGTGGACCATAGGGGCTAGGATGAGGTCTTGGACCAACAGGCGGTGGCCTGCGGGGACCGCGAGGTGGGGTGATGCCTCCTACATCACGCCAAACCATCACGTCTGGCAGAGCAGATCTCACAGGATAGAGATCGCGCATATCTGAATATCCATCTTGCACCGCCGGTGGGAACCAAGTCAAAGTGGCCCAGTGGTCAGCACGGGTATTGAAGAGCTCTAACCTCAAGGCCCGATTTTCACGGTCCTTATCCTCGAGCATCTCAGTAGTGGTGCGAGTCCGTGAATCCTCCTGAGTGGGGTCAGCATAGATAGCTTGGAGATACCCTTGTGCTCCCGGAAGTGATCCTGGCATATACCGGAAATCAGAGTCCCGAAATAAACCAGATCTGACTCGCATAATGGTCATCGTAGAGTAGGCGGCGTCCTGCACAGCCATCTCAATAGTAACCCCGAGTCCATAGGAGCAGTGAAGAGGCTCGGTGGATCCAGAATAAGATGGAAATATCCTGACAGTGCAGAGATACTGGCTTTGATTAAAGTCTCGGAATTGCTCTTCGACCGTGTACTCAGGATACCAGCGGTATCCAGCCTCAGTCATTACCCTGACCAACTTGGCAGTATGGCCGGGTACATCTAGGCATCGAGTCAGGCGAACCACTTGATTGAGGTCGCGAGTGGCCATCTGAAAGCACAATCATAATGCAAAGGCATTAGAATTTCTAGCAAAATTTCGGCAGCATAACAGCTGTAAATGCTCAAGAAGGATTTTGAGACATTTGACAAAGGATTTCGTACACACTCAACATCATCATATCGAAGTTCTAAATCCATTCTAGCAACATAATATGGTAGTAGAACTGAACTAGGCTTGTATCCATCAAACTTATAAGGTACTACTGATTAGTAACACGTGATCCTGATAGAGAGAACAGATCCTAATTCCTTAACCCCCGGTAGAAGAATGGACTGACTCAGATCAGAATGTCATAAGATAGAGGAGTAAAAAGAGCCTTACGTTCCAACCCACAAACAATTCCCCTACATATAACTAAAGAATTTCTAGACTCAACATCGACCAGTTTGGCTTGAAGAACCTACAGGCAGTCCGGCTCTGATGCCAACGCTGTCAGGACCCCGACTCGATGTCACATCGATCTAGC
>NC_057804.1:556490014-556492868 GCF_018294505.1 Triticum aestivum
GTAACACTAGGAGACATTTCCCGGTAAGAGAGGCTACTAAAGATAAACAACTAGATAGTCAGACCCCACACATACCAAGCATTTCAATCATACACACAATATGCTCGATATGTGCAAATACAACGAAGCATCACAACATGACTCTACGACACAAGTACTTTATTTAAGGCTCAGGGAGCCATACATAACATACACAAAGGTACGGGTCTCACGACCCAACATACAAGTCATACAGTCATACAAACCAGCAGCGGAAGTAACTTGTCTGAGTACAGACAACTAGTAAAATAAAAGAGGCTTGGAAAGCCTAGCTATACTACATGGTCCTTCACAAGCTCAGGGTCACCACCTGGGTCTTTAGCCTACTCGTTGATGTCAACGTCTACATAGAACCCATCAGAAGGGGTTGCAGCGTCTTCTGTAAAAATATAAATTATAGCAACATGAGTACAAAGGTACTCAGCAAGACTTACATCAGATCCTACATACATGCATATTATCAAGGAGGGTTGGTGGAGTTATTGCAGCAAGCCAGCTTTGACTCTTGGCTAGGCTATCCTACGATACTCCAACTTGAAATGGTTTTGCGCACACGAGTCCACTACTCACCACTCAATACACTACCGAGGATCCACCTCCGTCTTCCTACGGAAGAGCCATCCTCGGCACTCACACTTATCTTGAGGATTTTAGTAGTTTCCATTTACTTGTCTATGAACTGTATAGGCAACCAAGTAGTCCTTTACCGCGGACGCGGCTATTCGAATAGATCATGTTAACCCTGCAGGGGTGTACTCCTTCATACACGCTCTCACCACTTACCGTCGTTTACACGACATGTACTCGGCAACCTTCAAGCGGAAGCCCAACGTGGGTGTCGGCCACGACCTACCTAACCACCTAAGCCTCCAGTCCAGGTTTATCGCCTATCCAGGTTCCATCCGCAGGGAGTCCGGCCGAGGTTTCCCATACGGCCCCGAACGATGTGAACAGGGTTCCCGAGATACCTAACGGGTATTCGGTACACCGTGCCATGTACCTACCGCATCACAGCCCACCCCTACGGTCAGCGCTGTCCACGGCCTCCAGTAGGCTACAAACACCAGAAACTACTTGCAACTCCTGGACGGAGAACTAGGGTGAATAAGAAGCCGAGAGGGTCCATTGGTTTCGGGCCCAATGCATGGTAGTAGCTGATTCTTAAATCACACATAAAGATGTCAGTGCTTAAGGTCGGCTTCAATGAAACAACCCACCATGTACTCCTACATGGCCTCTCATCGATACCTTTACCAAATCGTGTTCACCACACCACTCTCATTACCGACATAATCATTTCACTCTAGCCCATCACCCAGATGAACCAGACCTGACACGACTCTAAGCATAGCAGGCATAGCAAGGTAGGAACAACACATACATAGGGCTCAATCAACTCCTACACATGCTAGTGGGTTTCATCTAGTTACTGTGGCAATGACAGGTCATGCAGAGGAAATGGGTTCAACTACCGTAGCACACAGCAGTTTGAATCGCGTTGTCTTAATGCAGTAAAAGAGAGCAGGAGCGAGAACATGGGATTGTATCGATATGATCAAATGGTTGGTTGCTTGCCTGATGGTTCGATGCACTGATACGGTTCTTCGTTAGGGTAATCACGGTACTCCTCGGAGGCAGAACCTGTCGCAAAGAACACCGACACACAACCATCACCAAACAATGTGTAACAATATGATGCATGCATGAAACATGGCAATATGAGTGTGTTGGGCTAATGCAGCTAAAACCAGAAGGGTTTGAACAAATTTGAATCAAGGATTCAAATTTCAAATTCAAATATGGCCTTTTAAAGTGCTTTTCCTTGTTCTGCTTGAAACATCAATTTAACTTGTTTGATCATGCATGAAAATAGTACAGATGGATAGATTGGATTTTTCTGATCATTTTTCATATATAATTTGTCCAATTTGGAGTTACAGAATAAAAGTTATGAATTTTTGAAGTTTAAATAATATTCTGGAATTTCCTGATTTAAATTAAATCCAGAAATTATAATATTGCGCCAGCATGACGTCAGCATGACGTCAGTGGTCAACTGCGGCTGGCTGGGGTCAAACCTGACGTGTGGGGCCCACACGTCAGTGACAGGGGGGGTTTAACAGGGTTAAATTAATCCTAATTAGGGGTTAGTGGCGCTGGGGCCCACTGGTCAGTGTCAGGGGGTTAACTAACAGTGGTTAGCGCTAATCCTAATTAGCTACAGGGCTGGGCCCACCTGTCAGGGACTCAGGGGGGTCCTGCCGTGGTCAAAGTGGGTCAAACCCACCAGCGACGTGACGCCGGCGAGGCCCGAGACGGCGGCGCGATGCGGGATCGCGCTACAGGGCACGGGCGAGGCCGTTCTTGGGCCCGTTGGAGAGCTCTTGCTCCCGCGCGTCGAACGGTGGTGGTGGCCGAGCCTGGGGTGGCCGGTACCGTCGACGGCGAGCTCGTGAGCGGCGGTCGGAGTTCGGGTGCGGTCGGAGTCGGCGTTGCAGGGTGTTTGGGGAGGCGTTGGTGCGTGCTGCGTGCTCCTAGTGAGGCGTGGAGCACGATAGTGTGCTCGGTTGGGTGCTACGGTGACCGTGGCCACGAAGGCGACATCGCCGGCGGCGTGGAGCTCTCGGCCAAGGTGGGGCTAAGGCCTAGAGGTCGAAAGAGACCAGGGGAGAAGGGGGAAACGACTCGGGGGCTCACCGCGGTTGCAGTGGGCGTCGAAGCGGGCTCGGAGACGCGCTGGAGACGGCGAATTCGACGGCGATGATGGTCGGAGCCCGAAGAGGGGAACGGCGACGTGGCGGCGATGCAGGGCTTC
>NC_057804.1:556493033-556510677 GCF_018294505.1 Triticum aestivum
TCGGAGACGCGCTGGAGACGGCGAATTCGACGGCGATGATGGTCGGAGCCCGAAGAGGGGAACGGCGACGTGGCGGTGATGCAGGGCTTCCGGAGGCCCGTGGAGCGGTGGGGAAGAAGAGGGGGTTGTGGCGGAGCTTCTGAGCTAGTCGGGGGAGCGAGGGGTGGCCGGAGACGGCTGCTATGGCGAACGGCGGCGACGGTGGTGTTCGGCCGTGAGAGAGAGAGAGCGAGGGAGAGGAGGGGAAAGCCGGGGGAGAGTGAGACAGAGCAGGGGGGAGGCGTGGCGTCGTCCGGGGCAACGAGCGAGGAGGGGAGGGCAGGCAGGCAGGGAGAGAGGTGGCGTGGCGCGGTGGCGCGCGCGCGCGCCGGCCACACTCCCCTCCCTCTGTCGAGGACGAAGACGACAGAGGAGGGAGGTGGGCTGGGCCGGCTGCTGGCTGGGCTGCACAGGGAGGAGCCCAGGTAAGCTTCTCCCTTTTATTTTTTTCTGTTTTCTAATTTCTGACATTTGTTTTTGATTTAAATAATATATTAAATCATTTATTTAACTTATGCCAATTTTTGCAGGGGCTAGATATATTATTTCAGAGCTCCTTTATAAATGGCATAATATTTGGACATATATTAATATATATAATTAATATATTTCCAAAGCAAATATTTATGCATTAATTCCAAATGCCCAAAATAAATACGTATGAGCTCTTAAAAATATTGGTTTGATTTTTATCTCTGTCTAATATTTTCAGAGAGCCACATGAGCATTTTCTTGGACCCTTTTGGAGAAATTTTTATTTGGATCATTTTCAAAAAGATTCTGAGGGTTTCACAGATCCCCATTTCAAGTTTCTGATGAAAGAGTAAACATGATGCAACACTCTAATGCATGACTAGCTAGGGTGTGACACAAATTCACATGACTACTAATAGCAAGACTTCTCCCTTGTCCTCAGGAACAAACGTAACTACTCACAAAGCATATTCATGTTCATAATCAGAGGGGTATTAATATGCATAAAGGATCTGAACATATGATCTTCCACCAAGTAAACCAACTAGTATCAACTACAAGGTGTAATCAACACTACTAGCAACCTACTAGCACCAATCCCGGACTTGGAGACAAGAATTGGATACAACAGATGAACTAGGGTTTGGAGATGAGATGGTGCTGGTGAAGATGTTGATGGAGATTGCCCTCTCCCGATGAGAGGACCATTGGTGATGATGATGACGATGATTTCCCCCTCCTGGAGGGAAGTGTCCCCGGCAGAATAGCTATGCCGGAGCCCTAGATTGGTTCCGCCAAGGTTCCGCCTGTTGGCGGCGTAGTCTCGTCCCGAAAGGTTGCCTTTTATTTTTTTTCTCATCAACAGACTTCATATAGGAGAATATGGACGTTAGAGAGCCACCAGGGGGCCCACGAGGTAGGGGGGCGCGCCTAGGGGGGAGGGGCGCGCCCCCCACCCTCATGAGCAGGGTGTGGGCCCCCTGGCCTTCAACTTTGGCGACGATTTTTCTTTATTTATTTTAAGGTATTACGTGGAATTTAAGGACTTTTGGAGTTGCACAAAATAGCCCTTCAATATTTGCTCCTTTTCCAGCCCAGTATTCTAGCTACCGGCATTCTCCCTCTTCATGTAAACCTTGTAAAATAAGAGAGAATAGCCATAAGTATTGTGACATAACATGAAATAACAGCCCATAATGCGATAAATATCAATGTAAAAGCATGATGCAAAATGGACGTATCATGGCTGTTTTGAGGAAGATATAAGGAGGTTTATGTGTGATAGAGCGTATCCTATCACCGAGTTTGGATGCACCAGCGAAGTTTGCACCAACACTCAAGGTGAGAAAGGGCAATGCACGGTACCGAAGAGGCTAGCAATGATGGAAAGGTAAGAGTGCCTATAATCCATGGACTCACATTAGTCACAAAGAACTCATATACTTATTGCAAAAGTTTTATTAGCCCTCGAAGCAAAGTACTACTATGCATGGGAAGGGTTGGTAGGAGTTAACCATCGCGCGATCCCGACCTCCACACATAAGGAAGGCAATCAAAAGAGCATCCCATGCAACAAATTTGTTACACTACTTTTACCATACGTGCATGCTACGAGACTTGCCAACTTCAACACAAGTATTCTTTAAATTCACAATTACCCAACTAGAATGACTCTAATATCACCACCTCTATATCTCACAACAATTTTGAAGCATCAAATTGATCATAGCATCCAATTCACTTCCTATGATAGTTTTTATTATACCCAACTAGGATGCCCATCATTCTAGGACCAATTTTATAACCATAGAAAATACCATGCTGTTCTAAAAGACTCTCAAAATAATATAAGTAAAGCATGAGAGATCAACAATTTCTACAAAATAAAGCCACCGTCGTGCTCTAAAAGATATAAGTGAAGCACTAGAGCAAAAAATTGTCTAGCTCAAAAGATATAAGTGAAGCACATAGAGTATTCTAATAAATTCCAAATTAAGTGTGTCTCTCAAGGTGTGTACAGCAAGGATGATTGTGGGAAACTAAAAAGCAAAGACTAATATCATATAAGACGCTCCAAGCAAAACACATATCATGTGGCGAATAAAAATATAGCTCCAAGTAAAGTTACCGATAGACGAAGACGAAAGAGGGGATGCCTTCCGGGGCATCCCCAAGCTTAGGCTTTTGGTTGTCCTTGAATAACTTGGGGTTCCATGGGAATCCCCAAGCTTGGGCTCTTTCCACTCCTTATTCCATAGTCCATCAAATCATTACCCAAAACTTGAAAACTTCACAACACAAAACTCAACAGGAAATCTCATAAGCTCCGTTAGTGCAAGGAAAAAAACCGACCACATAAGGTACTCTAATGAAATCATTCTTTAGTTATATTGGTGTTAAACCTACTGTATTCCAACTTCTCTATGGTTCATACTCCCCGATACTAGCCATAGATTCATCAAAATAAGAAAACAACACAAGAAAAACAGAATCTGTCAAAAACAGAACAGTCTGTAGAAATCTGTAACTTTCGAATACTTATAGAACTCTAAAAACCCTACCAAAATAGGAAGTCCTGGGAAATTTTTCTATAGATCTACTTCAAAATGAATCAACTAAAAAGCATGTTCCTGTGATTTACTAAAATTATTCTCATGCGCGCAAAAGTTTCTGTTTTTCAGTAGAATCAAATTAACTATCACCACAGGTTCTCCTATAGGTTCTACTTGGCACAAACACTAATTAAAACATAAAACCACATCTAAACAGAAGCTAGATGAAATATTTATTACTAAATAGAAGCAAAAAGCAAGAAACAAAAATAAAATTGGGTTGCCTCCCAACAAGCGCTATCGTTTAACGCCCCTAGCTAGGCATAAAAGCGAGAATAGATCTAAGTATTGTCATCTTTGGCATTCAATTCTTCAATACATCACTTATAACTTTTATGAGTTTCTTTATTTTAAGCAATGATTAAACTCCTAGGAAAGAAATTAAGAAATTCATTTGAAGCAAAAGGTTCTGTAACATCCCAAATTTCCTATTTGGAATGTTATACATTGGATAATCATTGCATATCATATTTTATTGCATTTTTGGTTGATCCTAGAAATTCTAAGCAACTCAAGGACCCACGGAGAGAGTTGGGGATTTGGTTATTTTCATATTTGAGTTTTCTCAAATTTTGAAAAGAGGATCATTTGGTTTTAATTATTTTTCTATCTGAATATTTCGTATATGAAAATAAATGAGAGGGGATAAAATGACTTCCCCAAAATAAAGAAATATTGGAGGATAAGTATTAAAATCAAATAAGAATTTTTTATTCGGAGTTTAATTGCTATTTTATATGAATTAGGAAAAAAGTGTGTATTTCAAATTGGCATTAGAGGCCCAAATAAATGTTCACCTTGTCCGCTATATTTTTAGAGGATGGGGAAAGTTTATCTCAGGATTTTTGGAGTCAGTTTAGTATTTCTTTTTTTGTTTTTCTGCACGTTGGAATTTTTTAAAAACAAAAAAAGTCAACTGACCTACCGGGCCGTGTCCGCCCAGGACTCCAGCCCGACCGGGATTTAAAAGCCAGGAGGCCTGATGTCAGGACCCCGACTCAATGCCACATCGATCTAGCATGTAACACCTCATATCACTTTGCGGTCTCACGCACGGTATTCCCACGGGTGTCGCCTTACCTTTGCCCGGGACCGTTTGCGTCTTTTGGCACACGTATATGATAGTGTCGCTAGCATCCATATGATAAGGAGCCCGGGTTGACATGGCTAGTTGTAAACCCAAAGTGGCACAGACTTACAAGGACAGGCATCCATGACCCAGCATCGAACGTGTCGGTCATCAGCGAGTGAATCCAGGCTGTAGCACTGGGCTAGCAGGACTCCGGTGAACCGGGCTGTAGCAGGCTAACAGGACTCCGGTATTCATCGCGTGACATTTCCCCGAAGGGACAGACACAGGAACGAAGAAGGACACATGCCGGCCAGCCTAAGTGTTCCGGAGCAGTAGCAAGCTACCATGGCTCGGTGGAAACACTAGGAGACATTTCCCGGTAAGAGAGGCTACTAAGAATAAACAACTAGGTTGTCAGATCCCACACATACCAAGCATTTCAATAACATACACACAATATGCTCGATATGTGCAAATACAACATGGCATCACAACATGACTCTACAACTCAAGTATTTTATTCAATAGGCTCCGAGGAGCGAGATATTACAAACATGGGTCTCATGACCCAACAATCAGAGCATACAAGTCAAAGCACAAGCGGAAGCTATCATGTCTGAGTACAGACATCTATAAATGAAAAAGGCTGAGAAGCCTGACTATCTACCAAATCCTGCCGAGGGCACAAGATCGTAGCTGAGGTAACAAGCTAAACGTCGAAGACCATACGGAACTACTAGCGAGACTGAGGTCTCTCTGCAAAAAACATAAATTAAGCAACGTGAGTACAAATGTACCCAGCAAGACTTACATCAGAACTAACTACATATGCATCATTATCAACAAAGGGATGGTGGGGTTTAACTGCAGCAAGCCAGCTTTGACTCGGTGGCTATCTTACACTACGACTGCAAGTAACTCTTTTGAGGTGGCGCACACGAGTCCACATATTCACCATATCAATACACCACTATGGATTCACTCCCGTCTCCCTACGAGAGCGCCATCCATAGCACTCACGCTTATCTTGTGTATTTTAGAGTATCCACTTTCACTTGTCTATGAACTGATATAAGCAACCCAGAAGTCCTTTTCCGCGGACACGGCTATTCGAATAGATGATGTTAACCCTACAGGGGTGTACTTCTTCACACACGCTCTCACCACTTACCGCCGTTTACACGACATGTACTCGGCAACCTTCAAGCGGAAGCCCAACGTGGGTGTCGGCCACGGCCTGCCTAAACACTCAAGTCTCTAGTCCAGGTTTATCGCCTATTCGGGTTCCATCCATGAGGAGATCCGGCCGGAGTTTCGCTCACAGCCCCAAACGATTTTAACAGGGTTCTGTGACACCAAACGGGTGCCCGGTATACCCGGCCACGTGCCTACCGCATCACAGCTCACCCCTCCGGTCAGCGCTGCGCACGGCCTCCAGCATACTACAAACACCAGAAACTACTTGCAACTCTTGGACAGAGGACAAGGGTGATTAAGAAGCCGAGAGGGTCCATTGGTTTCGGGCCCAATGCGTGGTAGTACCAGAATCATGGATCACAAACACAGAACTCAGTTCCTGAGGACGGCTGCAATGAGACAACCCACCATGTACTCCTACATGGCCTCTCACCGCTACCTTTACCAAATCGTATTCACACACTTAGCTCACACACAGTAGGACATGTTCACACACCTCTGATTCATCCCCGATGAATCAGACCTGACTCAACTCTAAGCAGTAGCAGGCATGACAAACAAGCATGAATGAGTAGGCACAACAGGGCTCAAACAACTCCTACTCATGCTAGTGGGTTTCATCTATTTACTGTGGCAATGACAGGTCATGCAAAGGATAAAGGGGTTCAGCTACCGCAGCAAGTAACAGATGAATTGGTGTTGTCCTAATGCAGTAAAAGAGAGCAGGAGCGAGAGAGTGGGATTTTATCGGAATGAACAAGGGGGTTTTGCTTGCCTGGCACTTCTGCAGATAACATTGAGTCTTCATCAGTGTCAACGGTCACAACGTCGGAACATCGTCTACCGGGAGGGAACAGATACCGGCAACAAAGAAGAAATACAATCAATGCAATGCACAATATGATGCATGCTCATGACATGGCAATATGAATGTGTTTTGAGCTAATGCAGCTAGCAACAGATTAAATGAAGTTGGTTTGAATACAAGATTCAAATTCAAACTCCATATGTGATTATTCAAATGCCATTTAATTGATTTGTGCTAAACAGCAACTATAAGTTGTTCCAACATGCATGAAAATGGTACAAATGGATTCCTTGAATTTTTCTGATAATTTTTCATATATAATTTGTTTAATTTGGAGTTACGGTTGAATTTCTATGAATTTTAGAAGTTTATACAATTTTCTGGAATTTCTGAATAAAAATAAATCCAGAAAACCTATTACTACGTCAGCATGACTCCACGGTGACGTCAGCAAGTCAACGGGCGTTGTCCAGGTCAAATCTGACCTGTGGGACCCATATGTCAGTGTCACAGTTAGTTAACAGGGGGTTATCTTCTTAATTAAAGGATTAGGGGGATCGGGGCCCACTGGTCAGTGTTAGTGGCTAATTAGGTTTAGTTAATATTTAACTAAAGTTAGCAGGGCCTGGCCCCACTAGTCAGCGACCCTGGGGGGTCAAACCCCAGGTCGATCAGGTCAAACCTGCCGGCGACTCGTCGCCGGCGACGACAGAAACAGCGGGGCGGCTCGGGATTGCGATACAGGGAACCATTCGAGGCGCCGTTGGGCTCTACAGAAAGCTGGCGATCCCGCGCATCCAATGGTGCAACCGGGGCGAGCTGGGGTGGCCGGAGCTCACCAGAATGAAGCTCACGGCGGCGCCGGCGTTCGGGTGAACTGGGTTTCGGGGTTAGGGAACACGACAGGAGGCAAAGAGGGGTGTTACGACCTCCTGGGGTTGCACTGAGCACGGCCGCGTGCTCGGTTGCAGCTCTAGCTAACGGTGGCTACGGCGGCGACATGGCCGGCGGCAAGCAAGCTCCGGCTCCGGTGGGATCGAGGCTACAGGGCGCAATCGAGGCGGGGAAGAGAGAGGGGAGGCGTAGGAGCTCACAGTGAGTTCGAAGAGCAGGTCGGCGTGCTCGAGGGGATGGCGGAGAGGATGAATCGGACGGCGGCATCCGGCGGCCGTGGTCGGGAAGAAACGCCGCGGCATCGTCTTGGGGCATCCGGGCTTCGGTGGGTCGACGTAGAGGGGCTTGGGGTCCGGGCTGAGCTCGGGTACGCAGAGAGGGAGCGAGGAAGTGGTTGTGGCCGCGGTGGTTGCGAGCGACGTCGGCGGCGACTCTCGGGTGAGAGAGGGAGAGATCCAGGGAAGGGGGTGAGAGCGCGGGAGAGTGAGGGAGAGAGGCAGGGAGGTGCGTGGCGCTCGGGGAAGGCGTCCAGAGCGTCGAGGAAGGAGAGCGGCAAGCAGGAGGTGGCCGAGGCAGCGTCGGCGCCCATCGTCCACGCGCGCTGCCTACTGGCGCGGGGAAGACGATAGGAGGGGAGCCCCTGGTGGGCTGGGCCGGCTTCTGCAGCAGGCCGCACAGGTAGGCGCCAGGTAGATCTTCTGCTCTCTCTCTCTTATTTCTATTTAATTCTGTTTTTCTATTTTCTGTAGTTTGTTTTGATTTGATTTAAAAATATCAAATCATTTTATAAAATCCTGGAAACAATTATGGGTGCTTTCTGAATTATTTCAGTGACCCTTAACAATTTCCAACATTTATTTGAACATTTAAATTATTTATAGTATTTAAATGCCCAAGGTCAAATACAATAGGATTTAATTCAAAAATCCAGAATGGCCTAGAAATATGTGCATCATTGTTGGCAGGGGTTTTCACCTTTAGCAAAAATAATGAACTTTCCTAAAGGGCATTCTGGGTTTATTGAAAATATTTTTATTTTGATCCTAATTGCATTTTATTTAGTGCTAGGGTTTGTCATCCCCAGTTCAAGTTTCATGAACTTTAAGCATGATGCAAGAATGCCTTAATGCAACTAATGACAAACAAATTCTAGGGCTGTGACACCTGAGCCGCCAGCCCACCCCGCCCGAACCCTAGCCCGCCTCGATCCCGCTGCTGCTGCCACCGCCGCCACTGCAGCACCGCTGCGCCACGCCGTCGCCCCGCGCCGCCACCCCACCGCCGACGCTGCTGCCCGCGCCAAGAGCCGCCGGAGCCGCTCGCCATCGCCGGAGTAACCGCCGCTGCCGCCGTCGCGATCGCCGAGGTAGCCGCCGTTTTTTAATACCAATCGGTTTTATTTCAAAAACCCTAGATCCGATTTTTTTTGTTAGATCGGTTCGGTTTTCTTTGATTTAGTTAAACAGCGGACGTTCGTCCGTACGTTCGTTCTAACAAACGATGTTCATCCATTAGCCGTAGATAGCGAACGTTCGTTCATTAGCCTGTTTGTTATTTTTTCTTTTTCCAGGGTTTTCTGCAATTATTTTCGATCGCGATTTCTGCCCTGATCTTCATTTTAGTTTATCTTTTAGCTCATTTATCGGAATCAGGCGATTCAAGCGCCTAGATCTTCGTCTCGAAGCCCTCTTTCTGTTTAATCAACTGCAACAAGATTTTGGTACAATAAAATTTGACTTTAGTCCAGATTAGTAAATGGATCTTTTTTCTTTCGCTGTTTGAGTTTCGTTGCTCCGTTTGATTTGATTCTTTTTGCAAACCAGAGTTCTTTAGTTGAACTTTCTGGTTAGATCTTTTATTTGAGTTTTACCCATTATTCTAGGTGAGTGATTATTGTATGTTATTGTTAGTTTGCGATAGAGTACCCAGAGTGCGAAGCGTGCTACTACGAGTCTCTAGGTTTTGCGGATCATCAACAGGGCAAGTAACACTTTGATCATACCTCTGTACAACCCAGTTTTATTGCATTATATCAACCCTCAAACATTGCATGGTTAGGATCTAATTAACATGTGGGTTTTGGGTAGTAGATGATGAGGTAGAACCTATTGTCCTGTTTATTATCAAACCTTTGGAATTACTTCTACGTTATGCTTATGTTGCTATGCTATGCTCGTAGACGTGGATTGGGTGAGTGTATCCATGATAGATGTGAGTATTGTTATTTAATGTATAACTTAAGGTGGCTACTTAAATACACATCTGGGTGGATTGCTTGACGCACCCTGGAGTACCTAGTGGTTGTCAGGGCACCTGGAGAATGCAGTGTTGTCCTAGGATATCCCGGAGTACCTGTGTGATCATCCTACGGTTCGCCACCCAAGCTCAAAGGGATCATAAGATTATTCATGCTAGAAACTTCTGTGTGTAGCCACAAGCCAATATGGGCTCTAGCATAGTTGAGTAAGTTGCTGAGCTCTTGAAGAGGTAGACTTGAAGATGTAGTGGGTTGTAGGTGCTACTGTCTACCCAGAGTAGAGAGTTAGTGCTTTAGAAAGACTATGTCTCGAATCTCCGACCATGGATGTGTTCAAGTCTTGTGGGGAAAAGTGTGCAAACCTCTACAGAGTGCGCAAACTAATCATGGTTAGCCGTGTCCCCGGTTATGGACATCTTGAGTATCTGGTTCTTGGATTATCAAGTTGATCTCATCACTCTAAATTAATTTGATTGGGTTTAATGATGATGCTTAATTGGGATTGAGTTGGAGGAACCTTCCCAATGATTAACAACCACCATGTTAGTTAAACAAAATTTATTCCTTTGTTGTAGGGAAAAATTGGCTTTATGCAAAACTGTAACCATAGAGCTTTCCACCAGCCATATATGCATGTAGTTGTGATGCTCGGATAATCAAGCTACAGTAATTCCCTGGTAATGGTGCCATGTCATCATTTTCACTGTTGCTAAATCCCTCTTTGATTCAATCCGGTTCAAATTCAAATTTCAAATTCTAAGTGAAATCCAAAAGTTCGCAAACATGAAAACTAAAATGCTAATATTGTGATAAATATTCACTTCTTAATATTTGTGGTGAGCCAACATTTTAGAAAGTGGCTTAGTGCCCTTGAATGAAATAAAACAGAGGCATTAAAATGAAAAAAAAGGAAGAGGCTGTAAAAAAGGCTTCACGTGCCCCCCTGGGCCTCGGCCCACCAGGGACAGGCCTAGCTGGTCCGGCCCAGCCCCTCCCTGGGTCGCCTTCTCCCCCTGTTCCCCCGACCGGGGTCGCAACAAGGGCGAGCCCCGCTGGACCGCCTCGACGTCGACTCCCGGAGAGGATAAGGTCAAGCCCCCCCCCTCGACGCCTTGGCCTCTTCCCCACCTACCTCCACTCCCCTCTCTTGCCTCCCAGATCCAGCCGCTCCTCCCCCTCTTTGTCTCGCTCGCCCGCCTCACCCGAGCGCCATGGCCGCCGTCCCACCTTGCATCACCGCGGCAACCGCCTCCCTCGTGCTCCTCCGACGTGACCAGCCGTGCTTCGCTACGTCGACTATGGCCACGAACACGAGCTGACGAGCCCCACCGCCCGGATCTGTGCCTTCTTCTTCCTCCTTAGGTCGCTGGCGATCTCCTTCGACTTCGGCCACCCCCCTGCGCTTCTAGCCCTCAACGAGCCAACTTGTGCTCCTCGGTGAGCACCACCCGTTTCCCCTATGTCTCCCCTTTCGTTCGCTGCCCGTGTTTTGCCCCGCGGCCGTAGTCGTAGCTCACTGCCATTCTGCTGCATCACCGTCGTGGCCGCCGCTGCCATGGCCCCCGTCCAAGACCTCTGTCATGCTCCTGGTGTTCCCAGGAGCCCGGCGAGCCCTTCCTCTCGCCCTCCCGTGCCCCCTAGCCCATTCTTGACAATGCCCGAACTCCGGCGTCCACTCCATCGCTCGCCACCTCCGTCTCCGGCAGTTTCCGGCCAAACAGCCGCCACAGATTGATGCACAGGTGAGAGCCCATTCGAAAGAACATAGCCGCGCGTGAAATGATAGGTCGTAGGCGTTTTTCGACGCGCTCCGGCGAGCTTCACGCGTATTTGGTCGCCAGAGCTATCTCCGACGCCGGTGCCGATGTGGCACCACCTGCCCCCCCCCCCTTGGTCGTTGGCAAGTGGCCCCTGGGGGCCCTGTTGACTGGGTTGACCCAGTCAACGTGCTGACTGGGCAGCCCATTGTCACTGACATGCGGGCCCCACCGTTTTTTGTTAATTAAAACGTTTTTATAAATAAAATTAATTAGTTGATATAATTAGTCATTGACATGTGGGGCCCAACCACTAATTAACTTTGTTTAGCTCGATTAAACTGTTGTTAGCCCCACTGTCTATGACAGGTGGGACCCAGCTGCCAAGTTTGACCTGAACAGCTGCGGTTGACCTGTTGACCTCATGCTGACATCATGCTGACACAATAATTCATATCTTTTAATTTAAATAATTCCAGAATATTGTTTAAACTTTGGAAATTCTTATAAATTAAATCGTGGCTCGGATGAAAATGTTTTCTGCAAGAAAGTTGCTCAGAACAACGAGACAAATCCGAATACACGGTTGGTTTTCCCGCCACACATCCCTAGCATAAACACGTTGCACTTTTCCCCTCCGGTTCATTTGTCTGACAGACGTCCGGAACTGGGAAAACCTTCCCGGTTGTTTTCCCCCTTCGCCAGTAGCGCCTAGCACTACGTTAGAACACCCCTAGCCTTGCTTATTGTCATGTTATGCATATGTTTGCATGTATTTACGGTTTGTTCCCCCTCTTCTCTCTGGTAGACCCCGAGATCACTGTTGATGTCCCTGTGATCGACTATGTCAACGATGACCTTTCTTACCTTTCAGCGGAGCTTCCAGGCAAGCCCTCCTTTTGAGCATCCCGATATCGCCCATTCCATTCTCTCATGCTTGCATTAGATTTTGCTACTGTATTTGATTGCTCCTATTCTGATGCATAGCCTGCTTTTGTACCTGTTGTTGTACCTTACCTGTTTACCCTAAACTGCTTAGTATAGGCTGGTTAGTGATCCATCAGCGACCCCCACCTTGTCCTTGTTGCCCCTACTTCACCATCAATGCCTCGATCAACATGATCGACGACTAGAGCCCGACACCTCACATCACATCATGCCCCTTTTGATGCTCGACTATACGGAGTTACCATTGAGTGCCGAGGGTGGAACCTCATACATCACTCCTGATGAGATCTCTGTCATGTAGCTATTTGGTCGTGGTCAACGAGGGTGGTTCCTCCTTCACCATTCCTGATATGGCTTGTCGTGCAACACCTCAAGTGTGAACCTCGAGGGTGGTTCCTATTACGTTCGCCTTGATGATTACATCAAGTGGAATCCTCCAACGGTGGTTCCTCGGGTTTTTCCCTTGATGTTTGGACACACGGTTACCTTGACTTTACTTGAGTCCATTATTGAAGTCAAGTCGGCCCTGAGGGGTATCCGCGAGTTGATGTGAAAGTCGGGCGGGCCCGTAGAGCACCCGCGAGTTTTCCACATGGCACAGTCGGGTAGTCTGGGCCCTTGCCATAAGTCCACGAGACGGGGTGACGGGGTCATATTATCGTGAGTCTCTGCTCGTCTCCACGAGCCCCCAATGCACTAACAGGTTTGGGTATTTGTTCTGAGTTGGCCTCTGGCCTTTAGGCACTAACCACCACGCGAGAATAGTTATGGGCCTCGACGTCGTGGTATCAGCCGAAGCTTTGTCAGACGTCCAGTTCACCAGTATGGCACGGCTGGGCCGGCTCCATCCTGTAGTGGCGGAGCCTAGTCTGCCCTCCTCGCAACAACCCGGAGTGCAACGGGTGATGGGCCCAAACGCCGGAGTGCTTAGGAGGTATACCGGCGGGGACCTCTCTGCTGAGCCTAGGTAGGGCTGCGACGTGTTGATCTGCCGAGGTCGGTATTGAACCTAGAAAGGTGTGTCCGACCAGAGTGATCGAGCGTGTTGGGTAACGTGGTGCACCCCTACAGGGAAGTTATATATTCGAATACCGTGTCCATAGTAATGGACGTTCAGACTTATCCCAATCTTATATAACTAGAAATGGATACTTGAGATATGTGTTGGAAATGTGGCTCTGGGATTGCTTTCTCGCAGGGAGTTGAGGAAGGATCTCTGGGCGTTGTTTCTACAACATGTTTGTTAAATGTTAAAATGTTATTCTTTACTCTTCTACATGCTGCAAGATGCTCGGAGCTGCTTGAAGATGCTAGTATTCGATAGGCTAGGCCTTCTCCCTCTATTCTGGCATTCTATAGTTCAGTCCACAGATACACCCTTCTATTTGATACCAATGCATACTTAGTGTAGATCTGATGCTTGCGAGTACTTTGGATGAGTACTCACGGTTGCTTTGCTACCCCTTTCCACCTTCTTTCTTCTTTCCAGTTGATGCTACCAGATGGTGGATCCCTGGAGCCAGCTGCCACCGCCGATGGATGCTACTACATGGAGACCGCCGACGACCAGGAGTAGTTAGGAGGTCCCAGGCAGGAGGCCTTGCCTCTTCGATCGTGTTGCTTTTGTGCTAGCCTTCTTAAGACATCCTTGTTTAACTTATGTCTGTACTCAGATATTGTTGCTTCTGATGACTCTTGTGTATCGAGCTATGTATTCGAGCCCTCGAGGCCCCTGGCTTGTAATATAAAGCTTGTATTGTTTTATTTGTGTCTAGAGTTGTATTGTGATATCTCCCCGTGAGTCCCTGATCTTGATCGTACACATTTGCGTGTATGATTAGTGTACGTTTGAATCGGGGGCATCACAAGTTGGTATCAGAGCTGACTGCTTGTAGGATCCCCCTTTCTAACTCCTTGGCCAAAGTTAAGTCTAGTCTTTAAAAATCTATTTTGCTAACATGGTTGTGTGGCTTACGGGCCCACGTCGCCAATTGGGTGGTATTAGGATCTTTTACTCCTCATCTATACTCTGGGAATCTGATCTCTATTCTATTCGGGTTAAACGATTTTGCTAACAACTCTAGATTCTCGTAAATACTTCTCCCGGAGAGCCCCTCACTCCAGACGATTGCTTGGTGCACCAGAAGATTCTGAAGATAGTCTCTTGTGTTTTCCCGAGACCCTTGTTCCCTTTTCCGCTGCGATCCCTCCCACCGATAAATACTTGTGGGTAACTACCTACATTGTCGTTCATACCTTCAACCCCAGTTTCTCATGTTATTACAAGATGCCCTAAATTATTTGATCTTCCGAAAATGCTCAGTAGCCTATTACTCTTGTTCCTCCTTATCTGCTTGCATTATGGTTACTTCCATATGTCTAACAATACTAATTAGCATCCTTTGTCATCGTAATTGCGAGCATTTGATTCGAGAAGTTTGTGAATGCTTGCGATCATCGGTCCTAATTAGAATTCTTTCCTTGGCTCAGACGTCACTCCGGACATGAGCTGGTGTTCGACAAATCAAACCTTGTTTGGTTGTCGATCTATGACTATCGAACCTACTTGTCTTTGATCACATCCTATACTTCTGATTCCCTGATTTGGAAACCATAACTCCTTTGCATTTGAGCTTTGAATTTGTCAGATGTTTCTATAACCTGGCCTCCTTGCATTCTTTCTTCTTCTGGTTGAGTACTGATACTCACATCAGATCCATTGTGGACCTCCAAGTCCTTTGTTGGGTTTTATCTGGTAGTGTCCTTCATGTTTAGTAACCTTGTGAGCCTTTCCTCGGATACACAATGCCTTTGGTAAATTGTATCCCTCGCTCTCATCAACCCTACTCTGCTCTCGGGCTTGAGTTATTTACTCATGACGTTTGTGGTATATGTTCCTAAGATGTCCCTATGGGTTGAATCTATGTGTTCCCTAAACCTTTGTGAACCCAGAAACTTCTACTACTCTTACACTACTGGTGTTATGCCAGATAAAATCTCAACACTACGACTTCCTCGAAAATGAGAAGTGAATGAAAGGTTATGCATTGGAGAAGTGGGAGTCGACCTTGAACTTTGTGGTCAAGCCCATGGACACGATGTACATCCTATCATGGAAGCTTCTTGTTATAATAATAATCCTCTTGTGATAGTTCATCTAGTATCTATGTTTGGTCCTTCACAACCGTGGTTCCAACCATGATTGTTATTCTTTGGTTTCATTTCTCGGACAAGTGGAAGTACTTGTCTTCTGTAGATTATTTCACCCGTCCAACCTCTGTTCTGTTATACCCTCGAGTATTATCCTCCGGTATCACGAGATTATCACGGAACTACATAACCTCTTATGAGTTCTTCATCAACGACATCTCTCACCGATTCCAATTGTCCACAGGTTCTAAGTTGTTAGACACCCGAGAACACCAATAACTGATTCGACCTTACACTTTCCTTTTCGTTGTTTTGTTTAACCTTTCTTGTAACCTAACATATCTGAGCAGTGATAATTCCCTGCTTATGTAAACATTTTGGTGTATTAACTCTATCAGTAAGAACTTGTTACTATTGTTGATGACATTCCGGTAGCCACCGATGGACTAGAACTATGCATATTGGTCTGCCTCGTCTTAACGAGCAGGAAAATGGTTCTCTTTGTCCCTCGCCCTTGGTACCAACGTTTTTGCCAACATAACCAACAGGATATCCTCTGACATGCCTTGCTATCACAACCGTACAAAATGTTAGAATCCTTTTCTACTTTTAACCCACATGGTGGGACCATAACCCACAGTTCCACTGGATCGAAACCTGACTCACTTGTAGATCCCTATTTTCCCAAAATTGTTCCTCGCACTTGGTTTCATAAGTAAATCACGAGCCACCTTCCTACTGATCTATTCTGGTATCAGACACAATACTTATTTCCATTGCTCTGGTCCCCTTTCACCCTCTATTTTAGGCACTGAATGTTTGTCTACCCAGTTGAAGCTTCTTATTGCACCTTCTTACCTTGCTCTCGTGGACTTCCTTGAATTTCAACTTGAGAGATGCCTCTACACCACGTTCACTGGGATAGCCCCCAGGTACCTATCTTGCGTTGACCTCCATTCTTCCCGAGCCTTTCCCCCTTATACTCCCCTCCTAAATCTCGGGACGAGATTTCTTGTAGTGGAGGAGAATTGTGACGCCCGGATAATAAAGCTACAGTAATTCCCTGCTAATGGTGCCATGTCATCATTTTCACTGTTGCTAAATCCCCCTTTGATTCAATCCGGTAAAAATTCAAATTTCAAATTCTAAGTGAAATCCAAAAGTTTGCAAACATGAAAACTAAAATGTTGATCATGTGATAAATATTCACTTCTTAATATTGGTGGTGAGCCAACTTTTTAGAAAGTGGCTTAGTGCCCTAGAATGAAATAAAGCAGAGGCATTAAAATGAAAAAAGTAAAAGGCTATAAAAAAGGCTTCACTTGCCCCCCGGGCCTCGGCCCACCAGGGACAGGCCCAGCTGGTCTAGCCCAGCCCCTCCCCGGGCCGCCTTCTCCCCCTGTTCCCTTGACCGGGGTCGCAACAGGGGCGAGCCCCATCGCACTGCCTTGACGGCGACTCCCGGAGAGGATAAGGTCGAGCCCCCCCCCCTCAACGCCTCGGACTTCTCCCCACCTACATCCACTCCCCTCTCTCGCCTCCCAGATCCACCCGCTCCTCCCCCTCTCTATCTCGCTCGCCATCGCCGCCGTCCCACCTCGCATCACCGCGGGATCGCCTTCCTCGTGCTCCTCCGACGTGACCAGCCACTCCGCCGAGCTCTGCTACGTTGACTATGGCCATGAACGCGAGCTGACGAGCCCCACCGCCCGGATCTACGCCTTCTTCTTCCTCCTCAGGTCGCCGACGATCTCCTTCGACTCCGGCCACCCCCTGCGCTTCTAGCCCTCAACGAGCCACCTTGTGCTCCTCGGTGAGCACCGCCCGTTTCCCCTCTGTCCCCACTTTCATTCGCTGCTCATGTTTCTCCCTGCCGCCATAGTCGTATCTCACCGCCGCCCTGCCGCATCACCGTTGTGGCCACCGCTGCAATGGCCCCCGTTCGAGCCCTTCTTCGTGCTCCTGGCACTACAAAAAAAGACACATCCGTGACATTTTGGGCCGAACGAAAAAAATTATGTCATACATATGACACTTCTATGACGATAATTGTGACAAAACTAGGTATCATCATAGATGTGGTGGGCTCCTACTTCTATGACAAAATCATGACAGAAAATGGGCTTTTTGTCCTGGGCGGGCCGGAGACGCATCTGCATGACATTCTTTGGGCTGTCCATGACGGAAAAAATCGTGGTAGAAGCGAGGGCGAGGAAAATTTCGTGGAGTTCCCAGTTACGGTGGGAGGTTGGGGGCCGAGCGATGCGGGTTTCTCTCGTACACGTACGCGCGTGTGTGTGAGGCGTTGGCTCTAACTGAACCCGAGCGAGGCGTTGGGCTCTAACTGAACCTGAGCGATTGCACTACAGGCTATGCGTTACTGAACCCGAGCGATCGATCGATGGCTATTAACTGAACCCGATCGAGCGATTCCTT